>NC_092168.1:7603795-7903795 GCF_045791955.1 Oncorhynchus clarkii lewisi | reverse complement strand
CCACCGCTCCTTCTGTAATCATTCACAATGGAACTTTTTCTTGGAAATATGTGTGCTGTTTACGTCTTCATGGGACAGTTGAGAGGCTTGTTGTTAAATGTAAATGTCTTTGATTACGGATGATATGACCTAATAAAATATGGTCGCACTAATAGGCCAAACAAAATAGTGAAGACTGTGGTTCCTGCTGTGAAGTGTTTCTAGACCGAGATGTTTGCTTTTTAGTGGTAGATTATACACGCAGCTTGCTTATGCCTACACGAGCCTCACATGTACTATTATCGGACAAGGGTATCTATGATACTATTTGCTAAAACAACGTGTAGTAGTACTGGATTAGTGTCCATTGAATCTGCCACAACTGCTGTTGCTCTTATGTTCCCTCTCACTGAAGACAACACTACCTCTGTCAATAGCAGCTAGGATTCTAAATGACATTTATACTGAGTCAGTGTTCACAATTCACTTTTAAGGCAGGCTTTAACAGCTGAGGTTTTTCACGTTGTGAGGCATAACGTTTACCTCATGAATGGTCTGTTTTTGGCTGGTCAGATTTTCTGATTGCTGACAACACACTTCATTTGCAAAGTAAGGACTTTTTATGAATAGACCACTACACTGCTAATATCTCTCTCTCACTCTCTATCTTTTGTTGTCTGTCTCTCTCAGCTGTCTGAACATGGACATTTTATCTTGATCTTGGCGTACACTTTCGGGAGTTTAATCTTCCATAACCCTTTGTCCATTAATGTGACTGTTAGTCAATCATATAGCTCCATGATGCCATCTTTCATTTATACAGTTGTCAAATTTAGCCAAATTCTTATATTGTGAATAGCTGACGATGCACACTGACATAATAATTCAGCAATTCACACATTGTACTTATAGTTGAATAAGATTTTTAAGCATTGAGATTTACTTTTAACAACCTGTTGTCAATGTGTCTGCCACAATTGTCCCCATTTACCACCAGGAAAAAAAAAACACTTTTCTGAGTAACAACAATTAGTTGATGATGATGACACAGTACCCACTGTGAGAATATTCTGATATTGTTTTTAAAATTCTTTGTAGGTTTATTGCCAGACCATGTGCCTTGGGTCTCAAGATACAAGCCAATGGACCACAGAAAGCCCAGCCCAATGCCATTTTGGAGAAGGTGTTCACTGCTATCACCAAGGTAAATAAAATCAAATAAATAGTTCCTGTGTTTCCATCTTTTGTTTGCATTTTTTAGTGCTGATAACATACTGCATATTCAAATCTGTCTCTTGGCTAAAGACATTGGATTCCGTCTAGAGAGCCAGACATCATGTTTGAAAGTATTTGTGCCTCGTTCTATTGATGCACCATGGTTATTATTAGCTCAGAAAGGGATGAAGGTCCTTTAACAAATGTTCAGATTCACATACTGAGAAACTTGGCAGACTACCTCCACACAAGGTAGACATCCTCAGTCAGTGTGCATCCTCAGAGATGGAAACGAAGGTGTGTCTTCTCAGTTTCTTTTCAGGTGATCACAGTTTCACTTAGTGATGGGGGGGAAAAACCGATAGTTACATATCGGGATAATATTTTTGACTATGTATCATATCGTTTTGATAATACCACAATATTATTTTTGCGCTAGTTGGCTGTACTTGCACCAAAACTCCACTATATTTCCTTCATAGCTTGTTCTTCATCTTCTTTTTGAATAGGGAGCCAATTTGTTTTCAGCACTTTTATTTCCATGACTGATCAAGACTTGTTTTCTCATGGCTCTCTCTTTTCCCTCTGCAGCAGACATATGGGGAGCAATATGTTTGGAACACCGAATCGCAATAAAATCATAGTATCGAATCGCAATACATATCGTATCGGCACCTAAGTATTGTGATAATGTCGTATTGTGAGGTCCCTGGCAATTCCCCAGCCCTAGTTTCACTACCCCATAGTGCATCATGCTGATGAAATGTTGAGACATTGATAATAATGACAGCCTTGTTAACAGTCAGGTGTCTGGATCATGTGTTTCCTAGCACCCAGATGAGAAGAGGTTGGAGGGCCTGTCCAAACAGCTGGACTGGGATGTGCGGACCATCCAGCGCTGGTTCCGACAGCGCAGGAACCAGGAGAAGCCCAGCACGTTGGCTCGCTTTTGTGAGAGCATGTAAGAGGTCTCGACAGCTTCAGAATGCCACCTATTATCACTAATATAAACCCATACAGTCTGTGAAAAAGTATTTGCAATTTTCTACTTTTCTCTACTTCTGCATATTTTTGAGACCGAATGTTATCAGATCTTCAACCAAAAAGGATTTCAGTGTTTGGTTTTCGCCAGGCATAATGGGGCCCATGTTGTCCAAATACAGGAAGCGTTTGGTTGCAGTCATTGCAGCTAAAGGTGGCACAACCAGTTATTGAGTGTAAGGGGGCAATTCGTTTTTTCACACAGGGGAATTGTTTTTTTTGGGGGGGTTGAAGATCGGATAACATTCAGTATCTAAAATAGATCAAATCAGAAAGGGGACCAATACCTTTTTTTATGGCACTGTATGTGCACATTTGTTCAGTGGAAACAGATTTAAGGGGTTGGATACCTAGAGTTTCCTGTCTAGAGGGATATCTACTAGATGAACAAGCCTGTCAGAGTGGGCTCATGCCTGACACCAGTGTAGCCAGGCTGGCAGTGGGAGAAGCAGCGAGGCACAGAGTGGGTCTCTGATGCCCTGGGGCTGCTCACTCAAGGAGCTCACTGTTAAAGGGACTCACTGCTTCGACGATTGGCACAGTCATTATTTGATCTTCAAAGAGAAATATCCAATTCAGTTTGTCAGTGTGAAAGCACCATGATTCAGTTACTTTGGCGGAATAACAAAAGAAAGACATCTCACGAAAGCATAGCCTCTATGTAACTAGAGCAAATCTGTTTTCTCAATATTTCCTGCTAAAAATTAAATCAAGGAAGCCCCTACATTTTAAATATATGCAGTGTTGTGTCTGTAGGCAGAGTGGAGTGGACAGACTCAGAATGGATTGGACGCCTGATTGGTTTCTCTGTTGTCTCAGTAGCTTGCAATTCCCTAAACTGAACCAGCCACATTCATCTCAGCAGCAATCCTACTGTAATTAGTGCCTTGTATACAGCTGTTTGGGTATGATAGGACACTGTGTTCTCAGACATTCCAGGATGGCCAAAGGTGAGGCCACTGTTCCCTTTTTCATTATGCTAACAAAGAGAGATCCATTTAGACTGGAGACAGCAGAGTCCAACGACACGGCACACCGTTATTTATTTTGCAGTTAGTTATATCGGGTCTGTCTGGTCCCCAGTCCCCAGTGGGGCAAGGGCTTTGTTTGAGACCACAGTGCTGGTTGTCTGAACCGATCTGTCTCCATCCCTCCATGGTCCTCAGTGGTTCAATTCTGTCAAGAAGGGGGAAAAAACAAAGGTAGTAGATTATAATCCGCTGAGGTATAAAAGACAAAGCTCATATTTGTGTTTCGTGAGATGGAATGTCAGGAACGTCCTAAATACAGACATTTTGAGGGACATAAATACTTGCATTAATTTGTGACAATATTTATGGTAAAGCAGCGAGGAACAATGTGACAACTCACTCTGCAGCTTTCTGCTCTATGTTGACCACCGAACACAATGGAACCGGGCCGTGGTTGATAACGTCTAAGCGTATCGTCATGTTTTAAAACGACAGGACCATGTACCATCTGGTATGCGGTCACCAGCAAAAACGATATTTAGAGAAAGTAGTTGTGAGTCATAGTAATTGTACATAAATGGCACCAGGCCTGGTCCTGTCCGTGGTGCCGCCCTAGGGGAGACAAATTGCCGTGTAGAATATAGTGTCAGACTATTTGAATAGAGATCATGCATGATTTTTATTTTTTCAAGTATCTGTCTCATAACATTTCCATGAGAATCATCTCCAGTTTTGTAGGCTTCAGAAAAACCACAGGCTATGACTCTTTCTACTATAGGCTCATGATTTATGTTAGATAACTGGAGCATTGTTGGAGCGCTGCATCTCTCCAACAGCACCCTGGAGAGGCACACTGGGCATGGACAAGATACATATTTTGCACCCTTGACTTTGGCAAAGTAGGCACTGCTTATCATGGGGCGGCATCGGCGGTCACCTAAATAGCTCATATGATATACTGTATATACGTCTGAAATGCTTTTGGGTGGAATTATGTGAGGTGCGTCTTGGTCAGTTTAGCTTTCTAATGGTAGGGCCTGCCCTGAATAGCACACTCTTTTACAGTGTTTGACTAACCAGTTGCCAAGCAACCATCTTCTTGACCTATCATTAGGTAAATGAGTCCACCTCATTTGTTTTTACAATTACTCAAGCAGCACAGAGAGCAAAATAACTTGTGGCTTGATTATTTGAATTCCATGAATGGCGGCCTTTCTTCTCATTCAAATGTGAAAATATGTTCTGTTTGTAACCAGAGCACAGGTAAGGTCTCTATGTACTGTGATCACTGACATTTGATGCGTCAGAAAAAGGACTCAACATGGATTTACTGTAGTGTATTAATCATAACATAGGCTACCATGGTGTGTTTTCTGTCTTTGGCTGTCAAAAATACTTACTTCTTGTAAGGCCAGCTAAAGCTACCCACACTAAAAACACCTGGATGTAAGCAAAACTCCCAGTGTCACACAGCATGATCAGCATTTGTAAAATTCCCCCTCTGAGGCCAGTCAGTGACAGAGTATGTGAGCGGAGCTTGCCCAATTTGACTGGAGCGTGGAGCGAGATCCCCGAATTTGCCCGTTCCAATTTAGCTCCAGTAGTGCTCACTTCACGAGCTCAGGGCGTGCTCGGCCCAGCATGCGTCTGTAGTCTCCTTGTGTGCTGCTATAGCCACTTGCTTTAGCTACTTTCATGGAGTTCGCTAAATATTTTCATAAAGAAACTGATAAAACACACAAGTGCAAAATCAAGGTGACTTAAAAAGATGAGGAGCAAGAGAGGGCGTGCGGTGATGTAGTGTCCACAACTAAAGAATCATTGTGGAATCTGAAAGAAGACAAATATCCGAAAGCATGATATGTACTCACTACGTGCACATGCTAACAGAAAGGAATGAGATGGGTAGCTAATTAAGTGTGTCATGGTAGCAAAGTATTTATAAACAAAAAGTCCGATCTCTTAAAAGTTTCATTCACTTATGTTATATTATCTATACAATAGGCCATAATTGATTTTGGCCCAATAGGCCTGGCATATTCCAACTTTCAAGGAGCTTTCTGTTTTGATTGGGTTATTTTTGCCGAAAAACCTTTAGGCCTACCTATAGAATAAAATATATACATTACAACTCTGCATCCAAAAAAAGGTGTTTAGGGTATTCTCTGCTGCTGACCTGCTCTCCAGGCACTATCACATGAGCCTGAAGCTACAGACTCTGGCCAAATTTGTGTTTCTAAAAATGTATTCAAAGGCACCGTAGACTCATTTAATTTGTATTTTATACCAAGTAAGTCACAGCCCATTTGTGCAATTTATAGACTATAATGATTTAATACAACAAAATGTTGTTTAAATGCTGAGCGCTTAATGTCCCTAACTCCCTACCAGCCTAGTGTGTCACACTCGCAAATGCTTAAACAATGTATTACTTTGTAGGTTACAACCTCGAAATAATATAGCCTAAATAAATTATTTTCGTTCCTTCTTTGGAACGAAAAGTGTTTATCTGCTGTTTTAATATGACATGTAGCCTATTTGAAATGATAAGCGCTTCTTACATTCACCTTTTCATGTTTATTATAATGCTTTTCATTCAAGTCACATGGTTTGGTTCCAATACTTCAAAACCAGATGGTAGATCTAGGTAGTCGCAAAAATCGATGGGTGTTGGTTAAATAGTGATTTTTAATGAATGGGGTGAATTTGGAGATGCAGATTTTGTTTTTCTTGCGCAATGAGCGGGGATCCCGGCCCGTCAACTCCGCTCACATACTCTGGGTCAGTGACTATTCGGTTCATACAACATCCCTGTCGCATCATGCTAGTCAGAGTTGGAACTTCCTGTCTCTGATACATGATGAGTATTCCTGTGTGCTGCTGTGACTGTGTGAAACCAGAGTACACCTGCAGCTGACAGGCTGTTTCACCCGTGAGAGGCCATATTAATGGCAAGACTCAGTCTTGAATTATTGATGCAATTTGTCATCGTTACGGACCAGAAAAAAAAGAATCAGTCTTAGTCAAGTGTTTCTTTAAATAATTCATTTTTTTGTGAGAAAAATAAAAAGAATCTCATTACGAAACCGGTCTTGTAATCTGACAAGGACGTGTGTTAGTTATTGGCTAGCTCTCAGCTCGTTCTCAGTGCAGTAATTAGTTGATTGTTTTGGGCTGTGCAGCAACAGCGTGGCTTTGATCTCTGAAGTGTCAACTGGAAATGTCTCCGTCTCTGCTCTGCCTGAGAGCTGTAGAAGCCCACGATCACAGGAGACCCTTTCCTATTCCATCAATTTGCAGCAGTCGTGGGTACGTGCTGGCTTATGTAAGACCAGAGGTTGGGACTGGGAGTGCCTGCCTCCCTCTGCCATGCAGCAGTGCGGTGGCGTCCGGGCTCCAGTGGAAGTGACTCACCCTGGAATGCAGACTCTGGGATGTGAGAGCCCTGGCGCTCCGGCCACTTCTCTGACAGGCTAGCAGGTCTCAGGACAGGCTAGCGTGTACTGTAACATAGTTCTAGAATATAACCTAGTCTCTGCCACTGGTTGAATTCACCCTTGGTATTCTTCTGTTGGGTTGAAAACTGAGTAGCTGATCAAGATGACGCGCGTGTCCACAGGCCTTTCCTTTCCGAAAGCTATTTTAATTTCCTTCTGTGACTTTTGAAAATGATTTAGAATATGATACGTCTACTGTGTTCACCACTAATTGGTCTAAGAAGTAAAAGCTCTGTATATGAAAACCATCAGTGACTCAGTGCTTACAATGAAAGGAACTGTAGTCCGATGAATAGGGGAAAATAAGAGACTGTTTGTTAAGACGTGCAAGTGCTGTCACGGTATTGAACAAAGAGCCTGGACAGACGGTGGCTTTCTTGGCTGTCCTTGGATTGACCTCCCTCACAGGAGCTCAAACATGGCCTCTCGTTGACATTCCACAGAGGATGCATCCAAACCCATAATTGTGTTACTGACTGACGCTCTGTCCTTTGTTTTCTTCACAGGTGGAGATTTACATTTTACCTCTATATATTTACCTACGGAGTGCGTTTCCTTAAAAAGGTGAGTGGGCTACTTCCCAAAATCATTTCATTGATGAATGCCGACATCTTTGTTCAGCACTTTCCGTATTGAGGACACGTTCTTCAAAGAGGAGCTATAACAGAACCTTGCACTCAAGGATGTGTGGATGAGGTTAGATTTGATGCACCGTGCTGTGCAAGAAGTACCAACTGAAAAAGAATGCACCTCTCAAGTACTCCAACCAGTGATCACTGGTAAATAATTGATAGATTTGCTCTCTGCACAGTATTTATTATGCAGATATTAGTGTCTGTGAGCACATTATCAGTTGAGAAACTAGTCCCTGTCAACTACCACCTTCAGTCTAATGCTGTTGTTACTCTGTTGATATATAGAGGAAATAATTGGAAATCACATCCTCATTACTCTCTGAGGGTATCACTTGTCTTTTCATGTGTCTGTCTGACTCTGTGCTATTGTGTAATGTACTGAGGCCAGAAGACTATTGAGTGTCTATAGTAATTGAATGCTGCTGATGCTGCCATTAATTTAGAATAATGATTAAGGGTGAATAAGAGACGTTGCTGCGATGAGAATGTCTTATTGCAACAGCTTGCATGACGAAGCACTTTGTGGAATGAGTTCATTCCCTTCAGCTGGGCCTAGTGAGTCTCCCGGAGGGTATTAATAGCACAGGTCTACAGGGGAGGAGATGCAAACTCAACTGGCTTCCCTATAAGTCGCCGTTTCTGTTTGATATAAGTCTCAGTGTGACGCAAAACTCGCCAGAACGGCTGTATTTCTGCCTGCTTGAACGGCAATAGCTCAGATATACAGTACCAGTCAAAAGTTTGGGCACATTTACTCATTCAAGGGTTTTCCTTTATCTTTACTATTTTCTACATTGTATAATAATAGTGAACACATCAAAGCTATTAAAAAACACATTTGGAATAACCCAAAAAGTATTATATATTATATATTTGAGATTCTTCAAACTAGCCACCCTTTGCCTTAATGACAGCTTTGCACACTCTTAGCATTCTCTCAACCAGCTTCATGAGGTAGCCAGCTGGAATGCTTTTTCAACAGTCTTGAAGGAGTTCCCACATATGCTGAGCACTTGTTGGCTGCTTTTCCTTCACTCTGTGGACCAACTCATCCGAAACCATCTCAATTAGGTTGAGGTTGTGGGATTGTGGAGGCCAGGTCATTTGAAGCAACACTCCATCACTCTCCTTCTTGGTCAAATAGCCCTTACACAGCCTGGAGGTGTGTTTTGGGTCATTTGTCCTGTTGAAAAACGAATGATAGTCCCACTAAGCACAAACCAGATGGGATGGCGTATCACTGCAGAATGCTGTGGTAGCACTGCTGGTTAAGTGTGCCTTAAATTCTAAATAAATCACAAGTGTCACCAGCAAAGCACCCCCACACCATCACATCTCCTCCTCCATGCTTCACGGTGGGAACCACACATTCGGTGATCATCCATTCACATACTCTGCATCTCAAAAAGACATGGCGGTTGGAGCAAAACATCTCAAATTTGGACTCCTCAGACCAAAGGACAGATTTCCACAGTCTAATGTCCATTGCTCATGTTTCTTGGCCCAAGCAAGTCTATTCTTCTTATTGGTGTCCTTTAGTAGTGGTTTCTTTGCAGCAATTTGATCATGAAGGCCTCATTCACGCAGTCTCCTCTGAACAGTTGATGTTGAGATGTCTGTTACTTGAACTCTGTGAAGCATTTATTTGGGCTGCAATCTGAGGTGCAGTTAAATGCAGATTTCTGAAGCTGGTAACTCTAATGAACTTATCATCTGCAGCAGAGGTAACTCTGGGTCTTCCTTTCCTGTTGCGGTCCTTATGAGAGCCAGTTTCATCATAGCGCTTGATGGTTTTTGCGACTGCACTTGAAGAAACTTTCAAAGTTCTTGACATTTTCCAGATTTACCTGACCCTCATGTCTTAAAGCAATGATGGACTGTCGTTTCTCTTTGCTTATTTGAGCTGTTCTTGCCATAATATGGACTTGGTATTTTACCAAATAGGGCTATCTTCTGTATACCAACCCTACCTTGGCACAACAGAACTGATTGACTCAAATGCCTTTTAACAAGGCTCACCTCTTAATTGAAATGCATTCCAGGTAACTACCTCATGATGCTGGTTGAGAGAATGCCAAGAGTGTGCAATGCTGTCATCGAGGCAAAGGGTGGCTACTTTGAAGAATCTCAAATATAACATATATATATATTTTTTTTAAATGGTTATTACATTATTCCATGTGTTTTTTAATAGTTTTGATGTCTTCACTGTTATTCTACAATGTAGAAAATAGTAAAAAAAAATAAAGAAAAACCCTTGAGTATCTTTTGACTGGTACTGTGCATGAAAACAACATGAAATGACCCCAGGAATCGACAGAACATTGCTAAATGTTGCACAAAAATGATATAACATTCAACATGGGTGAACTTTTCCTTTAAGTCTCTGTCTTACCAAGGTGAACCTTTAACTGTGTCCTAGCCCTTATCTTCTCTCCTAAACTCAAAGCTGATATAGTATGGGTGATGATTGAGTGACGACTCTAATGTAGCTCAGTTGGCTGACTGGTCCTATTCTGTATTTCTTTCCACCAGACAACTCTTGCTATGTTCCACCCTAATGTAAGAGTGTGAGTTTGCACGTCAACTAAAGCGGAGTTAGCATTTGTAAGTAGGTTACATTTTGTTATGGTCAGGAATCATCTCTCGTTGAAGGCAAACGTCTCCTGTGAGAGATAATGATGATGAGCAGCTCATTACCCTGCCTCTGTAGTCTAGGTCCCTCTTGTGGCAAGACATAAGACAGTCTTAACCACATCCCCCAGGTCTCTAGAGCATTCATCATGTGGCCTGGGACCAGAATGAACATTCGCAGTCGTCCCCAGGCTAACGCGCCTGCGATTTACTTTGCACTACTAGCGTACAGCAAACGCTTGCTTTGATTCAATTAAGTTTCCCTTTGATGAAAATGCAATCTGACACGGCTACGGTCCCAAGGTTATTGATGTGCTGGATCTTCATCAAACATTTAGTGTTGAGCCAGAGGCAGCATAGCATTCAGGTGTCGGGATCAATAGCACTTTATGAATGTAAATCCACTTTTAATTTGGGAACGGCATAACGGCACATTAATATTCTGTCCGTGTGTCGTCTCTGTAGACCACATGGCTATGGAACACAAGAGAGTGCTGGTATAACTACCCTTATCAGGTAAATCTCCCATGTTTTCTCTGTTTTTCCATTTGTGCTAAGCGACTTCTTCGCACCTGTAACAGTTATTGTATTTGAAAGGTCTGTTATGCCTAGGTTTGATATAGCTTTCGTGATCTCTGTGTGTCTTTTTCACAGCCACTGACGGTGGACATCCACTATTACTATATACTGGAGCTGTCGTTCTACCTGTCCCTGCTCTTCTCCCAGTTCACAGATATCAGGAGGAAGGTAAGGATACCAGTTAAGTCAATACATTAATAGGAATGATTTATTTGACTGTTTGTTTATCACATTGCTTCCTCCATAGATATGTGTGCATATTATTTAACAGCCATTTCCTTTCAACCAAGGTAATTATGTTAATAATAATAATGCCAAATACAATGAATAATAGTTATCTTTAACAATAAAGACAATATTAAGTCAAGGAAAAGACTTCACACCTGGTTTTAGAACATTCAGACACCAAAATGTGTTTATTCTCCATTATAATCCTTTGTATTGTGCAGCTCCAGCTTTGATTTACACAGTAGGGAGGGAAGTGCTAATTAATGTTTGTCTGCACTTGCATTCAGGCCTCCTCCGATTTGTCTGTTCCATGACTTAGCTCTATTTATTCTATGTCCCTGGAAGTGGTGCATTTGCCTTGATGTGGTCTAGTCTCTGTTCTGTGAAATCACAGGTCTCTGAGAGGAGGAGATGGATTAGCATTTGCTCCAAACTTTTATGAGTAGAATTTTCTGCCAGCCATTCAAAATTGTTTTCCCCTCGTTTGTTTTGGAGTGAGTCCTATTTCAGTATTCAGTTCCTAGAATCTGCCAATTTTCATCTTATTTCTCCATATTTTTTTTTATTTCAGCATAATGTTTGTTGTTTTAGCCACTGATCAAAACTGTCATTAAAAATGTAAAAAATTAAATTAAATGTTTCATATTGAATACGAATGGTTTCATGTTGCTGTTGATATCAGCGTGTGTTTTAGCCCTGGTTTATCTGAGGTGATTTTGTTAGTAGCTCATGGTGGTTATATCACCTTTTGTAGCCTAGCTTCCCTCTCCACTTCATCCTGAACGATGGGTTAAACACTAATTGAGGGTCAAATAAACAGCTGGGATGACATCAGGCCCAGTTTGCTCACTCACGCTTAATCGCCAGACTAAAGATCAATAATCCATGGAGCACAGCCACTATGGAAGAGAGTGCTGCAGAATTGCTGAATATGCAGACAGACATATCTGTTCACATATTTAAGACACTCACGTACACTGCATATACCAAACATTAGGAAAACCTTCCTAGTATCCCCTTTTGCCCTAAGAACAGACTAATTCATCTGGGGCTTGGGCTCTACAAGGTGTCGAAAGTGTTCCACAGTTGTGTCAAGTTGGCTAGATGTCCTTTGGGTGGTTGACCATTCTTGATACACACGGGAAACTGTTGAGCGTGGTAAAACCCAGCAACGTTGCAGTTCTTGACACGAACCGATACGCCTGGCACCTACTACCATACCCCGTTCAAAGGCACTTAAATCTTTAGTCTTGCCATTCACCCTCTGAAAGGCACACATACACAATCCATTTCTCAATTGTCTCAAGCCTTCATCTATACTGATTTGAAGTGGATTTAACAAATTATATCAATAAGGGATCATAGCTTTTACCTGGATTCACCTGGTCAGTCTATGTCATGGAAATAGTTTTTAATGTTTGTTTTGTATAGTCCGTGTATACTCTTTCTAACACATCGCATACTCAAGCTGTAATACTTATTTTACAGGTCAGGGCTCCTCCATGTTTGAGCTGTCAATATTGTCTCTGCTTACGTTTTCTTTTCAATGAGCTATGCTATGCTGTCTTCTTTAACACTGTTGAGAGGTGTCAAGAACAAAGGTTACAATATGGGGGGGGGGAATTGAAAACACAGCATGTGTATAAGCTTTACGATTTGAATCATCAATCAACCTTTTCAGTATTTTTCCAATTCAAATCAGCATCAACAGCCATTCGTTTACATTAACACGTGTCATTGTTTATGGAGTTGCCACCTTGGCCCATGGTCTTTTCCAGAGTTCTTGTTGTTCACAGAATGCCAATTTGCATGCCTCCCACCCCAGACATGTGTCTGACTCTTCCTCCTCTCTCTGCCCCACCCCATCCACTCCACAGCACACCTAACACTCACTCAATCACAAACTCACAGCTGTCCCATGATGCCATAGTATTTATGCCCTCACCTCTCATCTCCGTGTTGACTGTTGGCATGTTGTCTGTTTTTGTTTCTCCTTCCAGTTTTTTCATGCACAAAACCACGCATTGAGGAGGTCCTCTGCACCCCCCTGCCAATTCCAGTATGTTCCCTGCACTCTATTTTTGCCATGCTTCCATTCTGCATTTCACACCACTGCTCCTCCTCCTCCTCATCCTCCTGCGCTGGGCCAGTTGCTCTGCTGTTGTCCTGCTGTACTGATTCCCTTCAACCTCGTGGTGGACAAGGGAGGCTCTCCCATGTCATCCACATCCTCCAACAGCCTCACTCATCATGACATTGCAACCAGGCTAGCTTGAAATAGATTATACTGATCTAAACAGGCTTATCTAGACTGACTAAAGGCAACTTTAGTTGTAGTACATATAGACTCCCCTCTATTTTAGTACTTTTTCGTCTAGACGTGATTCTCACACTCAATAAAGTGTCTGAAGTACAGTGCTGTGAACAAGTATTTGCCCCCTTTCTGATTTTCTCTACTTTTGCATATTTTTGATACTGAATGTTATCAGATATTTAAACAAACCTAATATTAGATAAAGGGAACCTGAGTGCACAAATAACACAACAGTTACATACTTACTTCATTTATTTCATGAACAAAGTTATGCAACACCCAATGCCCCTGTGTGAAAAAGTAATTGCCTGGTTTTCGCCAGGCATAATGGGACCCATGTCGCCCAACAAGTTATACTTTTCACTCATCTGTCCATTGAACATTCCTCCAAGAGTCTTAATGATCATCCAGGTGCTTTTTTGGCAAATTTTTAGTCAACATTTTTGTATGAGATGGTTCCCATTTATGCCTGGTGAAAACCAAACACTGCATTCCACAGTAAGAAACTCATACCAACGGTCAAGCATTGTGATTGTTTTAGGATGCTTTGCTGCCTCAGGACCTGGACGACTTGCCTTAATAGAAGGAACCATGCATTCTGCTCTGTATCAGAGAATCCTACAGGAGAATGTCAGGCCATCCGTCTGTGAACTGAAGCTGAAGCGCAGCTGGGTCATGCAGCAAGACAATGATCCAAAACACACAAGCAAGTCTACATGAAAATGGCTAAAAAGTCAATGTCCAGACCTAATCCCAATTGAGATGATGTGGCAGGACTTAAAACGAGCAGTTCATGCTTGACAAGCCACAAATGTCGCTGAGTTAAAGCAGTTCTGCATGGAAGAGTGGGCCAATATTCCTTCACAGCGATGTGAGAGACTGATCAACAACTACAGGAAGCGTTTGGTTGGAGTCATGCAGCTAAAGGTGGCACAACCAGTTATTGAGTGTTAGGGGGCAATTACTTTTTTACACAGGGGCATTGGGTGTTGCATAACTTTTTAAAATAAATATGTATAAATTGTCTTTGTTATTTGTAAACTAGAGTTCCCTTTATCTTATATTAGGTTTTGGTTGAAGATCTGATAACATTCGGTATCAAAAATATGCACAGATTGAAGAAATCTGAAAGGGGGCAAATACTTTTTCACGGCACTGTAGATGAGAAACGAAGGTGAGTCCTGCATTCAGAGAAACAACGGAATTGTTGACACAAATCAAAAGCAGATGGGAGGGAAGTTGAATTGCACAGCATATGTTCTGATTAGTGTGCAGCCAGAAAGTGTAAGGGGCTGAGGAGTCCACTTACCCCTGTGAGCACAAGGAATACAGCTGCAGTCATACTCTGCATGACGCAGAGGATTTCATAAAACCCATATGCTCTACAAGTCCCCTTGCTATGAGTCACATAGTGGAGAGCTGTGAATGCTTTCTCTCTCTGCCATTGTGTGACATGACTATGACGCGTGTGTGTGTGTGTCCCCACAGGACTTCCTGATCATGTTTCTGCACCACCTGGCGACAATCACCCTCATCACCTTCTCCTACGTCAACAACATGGCTAGAGTGGGCACGCTGGTCATGTGTCTCCACGACGCCGCCGAAGTCCTGATGGAGGTGAGTAGAGACACAGGACTCGTTCAGCGAGGCACAATGTTGTGGAACGTTCAGATGGAAATATGTTTTGTAGAACAAACATGTCATTTATTTTCAATTACTTTTCTATCTGCAGCGTTCCAAAACGTTTGCCTACTGAACGTGGCCCTGAAGTGTGTTCTTCACACCCCATGGACATGGGGGAGGCTCCTGTGGTCTTTTGTGGTTGTTTTAGAATCGCACAGTAGCTATCAGGGGAAATCGGCCATCTATCGGGGGAAATCGGCCATCTGTAGATTTTAACTATGTACCGCTAAAAAAAAATGATTTCGGTGTATAAAAAAAGATACGGTGGATGATAAAAAGCAATGTTTATTTTTGTATTGTGCGTTATGCTATTTGTAATAATTTTTCATGTGAACATGCATCTGTGACGTCTGTTTCAGGTTGCCAAAATGGCCAACTATGCCAAGTGCCAGAGACTTTGCAACCTCCTGTTTGTCATGTTTGCCATGGTCTTCATCAGCTCCAGGTTGGGTGTCTATCCTGTCTGGTAAGGATGCTTTGTCTCTACCTTGAATGGATGCATCCCAAATGGCACCCTATTCCCTATTAGCCACTGGTCAAAAGTAGTGCACTATGCTGGGAATAGGGTGTCTTTTGGGACGCAGAATGTCGTCATTATGAAAAAATACAGCTCAATTGAAATGATGGGCTCGAGTGTCTGTGTGCGGTCAGTTAACACATCACTTTTTCTGAGAATGTTTGTTTATATGCATCTTATCTGTCTCTGTGTGCAGGAGGCATGAATGTACTGTAGATCTCAGAATACTGACACTCCAAATGGGCTTTGCAATTTTTCCATTAAGGTTTTCATTTTATACAGGTCTTGGTGAGTTTTGTTGCTTTGTAGTAGTTACTGTGGATACTACAGCGACAATATGGACATACAGTGCCTTCGGGAAAGTATTCAGACCGTGACTTTTTCCACATTTTGTTACGTTACAGCCTTGTTCTAAAATTGAATAAATAGTTTTATTTCCTCATCAATCTACACACAATACCTCATAATGACAAAGCAAAAACAGTGTTTTAGAACATTTTCCTAATTCATAAAAAATTTAAAATAAACAAATATTACATTTACATAAGTATTCAGGCCCTTTACTCAGTACTTTGTTGAAGTAACTTTGGCAGCGATTACAGCATCAAGTCTTGGGTATGACGCTACAAGCTTGGCACACCTGTTTTTGGGAAGTTTCACCCATTCTCTGCAGATCCTCTCATGCTCTGTCATGTTGCATGGGGAGCGTCGCTGCACAGCTATTTTCAGGTCTCTCCAAAGATGTTTGATCGGGTTCAAGTCCGGGCTCTGGCTGGGCCACTCAAGGACATTCAGAGACTTGTCCCGAAGCCACTCCTGCATTGTCTTGGCTGTGTACCTAGGGCCGTTGCCCTGTTGGAAGGTGAACATTCGCCCCAGTTTGAGGTCTGGAGCGCTCTGGAGTAGGTTTTCATCAAGGATCTCTCTGTACTTTTCTCCATTCATCTTTCCCTCGATGCTGACTAGTCTCCCAGTCCCTGCCACTGAAAAACATCCCCACAGCATGATGCTGCCACCACCATGCTTCACCATAGGGATGGTTCCAGGTTTCCTCTAAGTGTGACACTTGGCATTCAGACCAAAGAGACAGAGTCTTTATGTGCCTTTTGGCAAACTCCAAGTGGGCTGTCATGTGCCTTTTACTGAGGGGTGGCTTCCGTCTGGCCACTCTACCATAAAGACATGATTGGTGGTGCTCAAGAGATTGTTGTCCTTCTGGAAGATTCTCCCATCTCCACAGAGGAACTCTGGAGCTCTATCAGAGTGACCATCGGGTTCTTGGTCACCTCCCTGACCAAGGCCCTTCTCCCCCGATTGCTCAGATTGGCCGAGCGGCCAACTCTAGGAAGAGTCAAGGTGGTTCCAAACATATTCCATTTAAGAATGATGGAGGCCACTGTGTTCTTGGATACCTTCTTCAATGCTGCAGAAATGTTTTGGTACCCTTCCCCAGATCTGTGCCTCGACACAATCCTGTCTCTGAGCTCTATAGACGACAATTCCTTCGACCTCATGGCTTGTTTTTTTGCTCTGACATGCACTGTCAACTGTGGGACCTTTTATATAGACAGGTGTGTGCCTTTCCAAATTATGTCCAATCAATTGAATTTACCACAGGTGGACTCCAATCAAGTTGTAGAAACATCTTGAGGATGATCAATGGAAACAGGATGCACCTGAGCTCAATTTGAGTCTCATAGCAAAGGGTCTGAATACTTTTGTAAATAAGGTATTTTTGTTTTTTATTTTTAATACATTTGCAAAAAATTCTAAACTTGTCTCCGCTTTGTCAGTATGGGGTATTGTGTGTAGATTGCTGAGATTTCTATTTCTTTAATCCATTTTAGAATAAGGCTGTAACGTAACAAAATGTGGAAAAAGTCAACTTTCCGAAAGCACTGTATCTTCTCCAGTAAAGAGAGAGCGGATACAAAATGAGAGACGGGCCATTAATTTTAGATCAATTATTTGGGATACATTTTAGACTGGAGTCTAAAATGACACATTTTAATTTACGTGTCGAAAACATAATTTTACTTCCTCTTGATGTTATTATGGTCTGTGTCTTTTGGTATCAATACCAGCTGGTTTTGCATTTTCACATTGGACTTCCAATTAGATGGATGAATTTGTATTGTACTGGGATGTTTTTGATGTCATCAGTGACAGGACATCCTACCTTGAGAGAGAGAAGCAGTAGAAAACCCGTCGTAGTCCTTGAATACGTGCTCACCATCTTACTGTGTGATGTCCTTGTCACACTCGCAACAGTAACGTCGATGTAAGAAGGCAAAAGGGACATGATTTACTATCCTGCTCTGAGACGACACCCCCAAAACATTATCACCCTAAAAATACATTTCCTTTGAGACCACACTCGAGGATAGAGCTGTTGATAACCAGGTCCAAATGACAAATGACTCTCTCTTCTGGAGATATTAAACCATAAACCTCTACTGTGCAGTGCTCTCGCTGTCGAAAGGTTTCTTTTGAATTGTGCAAGTAAATCCTTTAGAAATGTCTTATTCAGTGATTTCCTCTTCCTTTTTTCCCCTCTTGTCATGTGGGTTATACAGTATATCACAGTGCAGGCAGAGTGCACCACAGCGGCCAGAAAGCTGTTGCCATGGCTTCAGTATCAGCAGGATTCATACCATGTAGAATTTTTGGTCCAGCAATATCTCTACCTTCACTGAAATAGCTCAATCATATCAAGCAATACTTTGTGTGCTACCTCACTAATTTGGTGTACAGCGCATTCGGGAAGTATTCAGACCCCTTGACTTTTTCCAAATGTTGCTACGTTACACAGCCTTATTCTAAAAATTGCATTAAAGAAAGAAATAAATCCTCATCGATCTACTCACAATACCCCTTAACGACAAATGGAAAACAGGCTATGAGACTCAAAATTGAGCTCCGGTGCATCCTGTTTCTATTGATCATCCCTGAGATGTTTCTACAACTTGGTTGGAGTCCACCTGTGGTAAATTCAATTGATTGGACATGATTTGGAAAGGCACACACCTGTATAAGGTCCCACAGTTGACAGTGCATGTCAGAGCAAAAACCAAGCCATCGGTCATTATGGGATGGATTTGTGTGTGGATTGAGGAGAATTTTATTTTGTTATTTTCATCCATTTTAGAAGTCATGGGGTCTGAGGGGTCTGAATACTTTCCAAATACACTGTATATATTCCATCAGACATTTGAATGAAGGGCTTCACACGTTTAAAATAGGTCTAGTAGTGTGTACAGTATATTACAGATTGACTTCATAAAGTAAATGCACATTCTCTGCTAGAACCCTTTCCACACAGTGTAGCAGTGAGAAGGTTACAGTTCTGTCTGTATGTGCCGGGTGATGATTATCCTTGGCTGTTACGAGTGTGTGTGTCTGTGATGTGGAGGATGGAGAGTGGCTAGGGGCTGAAGGTTCTGGGCGTTAGCGTCTTATGTTGTCCCTGAGGGTCTCTCTCAGCCACCTGCCTATTCCTCCACTCTACCTTTTTTAGAGCACCAATAACACTTGAATTCTCTTCTGTTCACCTAGCATTCTAAGGGCTGTCTCTTTACACAAATGATTTGGTGACAGCTGCCTCAGGTTTCCTGACGTGTACTTCAGTTGACAGGTTTTTGTTGATGTCAAAGAGAGACGCATATTAAAGTCCAAGTCTATTACCCAATTCCCAATAGAGATGTTGTCGCTTCAGGAATAAATTAATCAACACATTACTACATCCTGTAGCTATGAGCTACACTGAATACTGAATGTGTCTTTTGTGTGGTTCACTTATCAAATAAATTGCCTAACCCCCCCCCCCTCTCTGGTAGGATTTTAAACACTACCTTGTTTGAGAGCTGGGAGATCGTGGGGCCATACCCCTCCTGGTGGGTGTTCAACTTGCTGCTGATCCTGCTGCAGTTCCTGCACTCCTTCTGGTCCTACCTTATAGTGAAGATAGCCTGCCGAGCCATCTCTAGAGGAAAGGTGAGAGACAAGTCAGAGGTCCCTCCTCTCTGACCTTCTCCTCCAATGGCTTTTAAGAAAGAGGCGAGAAGAGAGGACGTGAGGAGTCAAGGACATGCAATTAAGTTTCTTCCTCAGGTCACATTGTTAAGGTCCCAAATGGCACTCTAGTCCCTATGTAGTGCACTACTTTTGACCAGTAGGGTGGAATTTGGGAGGCAGACATTGTCACACAGTAATGTTTTGCGAGAGGACCATCTTTACGTAGTTAAAGTAATTCTCATTACGCATAGAATTTAGTACTACCCTGTTACTTTTTGTAATTGTAGATGCAAAGCATTGGGAAACTCTTCACCCTCAAGCTGTAATGTACTGTACCACAGGAGCTAATCACTAAACTGTTTTGTTGTCAATAGCCTTCATTGATTTTATTTTTCTATCCCTTATGCTAACCTTTCCACCAAGGTGGGGAAATGGAATCCTTTACATGTAAGTAGTAGAATAGAAAGCGAATAAATTTGTGTATTATTGTCACATGCTATCTCACTAACAAATCACAATTACAGATTGTTCTGACCCACAAGCCATCCCTTTTTGTTTTTGACGTTGTCATCTTATTTGTAAAATGGGGGAACCAATAGCAATGGTTGTACTTCCTCTGTCATGACATAAGATTGTATATGAGCTGTTCTGACAGCCCCTGCAATTCTCTGCAGGTGTCGAAAGACGACCGCAGTGACATTGAATCCAGCTCTGACGAGGACAACGGTCCTCCGCCTGTTCAGAAGCACTACAACAGCACCACCAACGGGACCAATAAAGCCCACGGGACCAACGGGTACTTGTCAGCAGGGGCCCCGTGTCCAGACGAACACTGACTGCCACTATGAGACATTTATAAGCACTGGAGCAAAGCTGCAAACACCATTCATAGATACTACATGTGTGCGACATGAACAACACTGCCTGTCTGGTACTGGAAGTACTTAATAGAAATCTGTGAATGCAGTTCCGTTTTCTGTTTGATTATTTCCATGTTTCCCGTCTCATTTTATTCTCTTTCTCTATATTTGCATCAAACTGCACTCAATGAAATATCAAAGCACTCCTGTTGGTACAGCCCACTATCTGTTTAGCCAATGAATGAAAGCATTCCACTATTATGGTGAAAGCATGCTGTTTTAAAAGTAGTCTTGACTGGCATACTGGGGGGTGGTTAATTATGTTAGTGTCTGTTCTTTTTTTCATGGATATGTTGACAATAATTTGAAAACATGTCTCAACTACTTTGTCAGTGTTAAGGTTAGTTAATTATGGACCAATCCATAATGCTTATCAGTCCACTATTCCATCAACAGGACACATTACAGTATGAGTCTTTTCACTGGCAAAATGCTAAACACCTTGATTTGCTTTCAATGCTGCAATGCCAAAACTGTGACTGAATTTGTTTTGCTCACAAAGGAATAGTAATGTGGTCCCACAACAATGCATTATGGGAAATACAAACATTCTCCTTCCATAAGCTGTAAATGAGATGTCAGTAAAATAATGTGTGTGTAAAAATAGGGCCATGCTATATTTTAAATTAAAGCATTTTGTTATAAGTATTCTACAATATTTCTGGTAAGTATTTTTATTAAATGTTCATGGCCCTCTTGGAAGACCGATATAAGGTATTAAGCGATGACTCAATTATAACCCATGACAATATTAAAGATTGCAAGTCAGAAAGTATGTTTGTCGATCTGATTCATTTCAATTAGCAGATAGTGTACATACTTATCCTTGTGACAAGCAACTAAGTAATATTGGTAGATTACATTGACTATGAATGTAAAAATATAAAAAATCTACCTCTTGAAACTTTGATAACCACTCAAGGTTAAGTGTATAATGAATTGCATCTCGTAAATTAATAATGACTGAATCCTTGCCATTAATATTCATTCAACGGTACAATGCCACTGTTTTAAAAAGAAATGTGTCATTCATCTTGCTCATCCAGTCTCATACATTATCATTGAAATATAACTAGATAGTGTAGTGTATATTCAACTTTAAAGTAGCATTTGTTTTTTTCAGAGAAATAGCTCTTCAGCAATAGCTCTTCAGGTGCCCATGTAATTTCTCTATTTCCTTGTATTGACAAATATGAATCATCCAAGGACACATGCATATACCAGGAAGTGTATTATGTAAGTCTAATGCAGTATCATCTTTATGCTGAGCATTGTGGCAATGTATTTACCACCGTCTCTTCATGAAGCGATTACATAATACTTTATTGGCAGTATTATAAACGCCTGGGTTTACTCTGCCTGCGAGAAAGGGAAGGTTTTGAAGAGGTGAGAGACTGTACGTTATTTACACTGAACAAAAATATAAACGCAACATGTAATGTATTGGTTTCATGAGCTGAAAAATCCCAGAAATGTTCAATACGCACAAAAAAAAATCTTATTTCTCTTGTTACGAATCCCTTTTGGCCCGACAGTCTAGGGGGGATGGTAATGAGACCCGTAACATAACTCATGTAAATTATAATAGTGACAAAGTAAAAGTGTGAACGTAATAACCAGGACAACTGAAATCTACCGTCAAACTCAGGGTTTATTTATAAACACACGGTAATGGGGGGAGCAGGAAAAGGGGCTGAGCTGGACCCAAGGAAAGAAACAAATATGCAAAAACACCCCTAAGCTAGACTAGCCTACTTTAACAACAGCTAACTAACTAACCAAAAATACAGTGGGTGGTCCGCCCAGTTCTAACTAGTGTTTTTAACAAAGTTTACCTACGGGTAGTGTATGCCCATGGGCGACTTGTCTTGGTTTCCCCTTTTCCCACTAGCAAACAAAGAAACACCATAACCAAAACAATACTCACAGGTGATGACAAAGTGCTAGGGAGGTGCTCAAACAAAAGAGAGGTTAATTAATACACAGAGAGCGAGCGAAGAACAGAGATCTACAAACATGGCATTTACAAAGAGATTGCGCTCTAGAGCAAACAAATGATGGGGTTTTTAAACCATGGGGAAGGAACTGTGATAGGGTAGGAAACAGGAGGAGGTGTGTCTTCTGATTGATGGGTTGATTGTTGACTGATTGGGGAGTGATGATTTTCACCTGTGAGGGGAGACGGAGAGAAAACAAACACACAGGATACACACACACACACAGGATAATGGTATCCGTAACATCTCTCAAATGTTGTGCACACATTTGTTTACACCCAACCAACCTCACAACAGCAGACCACGTCTATGGCGTCGTGCGGTCGAGCGGGTGGCTGATGTGAACATAGTGCCCCGTGGTGGCGGTGGGGTCATGGTACGGGCAGGCATAAACTATGTACAACGAGCACCATTGCATTTTAACGATGGCAATTTGAATGCACAAAAATACCGTGACGAGCTCCCGAGGCCAATTGACATTGAGAGACCCATTTTTTAAAAAGGTATCTGTAAACCAACAGATGCACATCTGTTCTCCCAGTCATGTGAAATCCATAGATTAGGGCCTCATTTATTTATTTCAATTGACTGATTTCCTAGCATGAACTGTAACTCAGGAAAATCTATTAAATAGTAGCATGTAAGGTGAAGCAGTTGAGCTGAATGCATTTTTTTCTAAGGCCCGCCCCTTTGCCATAACTTTGCACTAGTGATATAAATGGATGCAATGATGCAGCTGACCAACAGAGGGAGGCAAATACACGTTTATTCGACAGAGGACGTTGACATGGTCCTAGGAAGGATAGCTGTCTTCTGACTTACAAAACGGTGGGAAATCAATGAAATAAGTCATGTAAACATTTACATATTTTCTTAAGTAATTCTACTGCCCAATTTTGGGGAAGAAGTTTTAACCTGTTGAAATGTCAAATGTCAATTGATAGTGAGAGAATAACACATTATTTCCCAAGCAAAGACAATTTTTGGCCTCCTATAAAAGGTTGCAGCATAGCCTCTTAATATCATAGAGACAAACCAAAGTTATACCATATGTATCAGTGTCACGTCTTTTCCCGGAATTGTACAGCTTATTTCTAGCATTGCTTACTAAAGCGACGTTATGGATCACTTTAAATAATCAGGTCCATTAAATGTTTTTATAAATCTTAAGCTAACATGGGGTAGGCCTATGCTTTTAGCCTTTTTCTTTAACAAAAGCCACACTACCCTTACACGCCCCCTCAATTCGAGCCCTGGTTTTAACTTAACACGCCAAGCTCTTCACTGACACTGATATACAGTGTTTAAGGAGTGCATGGTGACTGATGTAATTGGCTGAGAAAATCTATGGATAGTAGACTATAGTTTAGTCTGTCAAACAGTTAGGCCTTCCTCTTATTTCTTGAATAGGGCGGGAATAGGCCCCAAAACAAATCCCTCTAGTTATTAGTAACCTAAAGTCAAATTAAAATGAAGCCTCTTCAAATTAGCCTACTTTCAGCACCCATGCGCTGTCCATATCCGTGGCTGCTTCATCATTGTAATGTGAGTTAAGTATATTACTCGAATAGGGCTGTTGTGAGGTCAATAACTCTGATACATAGCGTCATTATGGACAACGAAACGTATTGTTTTTATTCAAATCAATTATAGCAGTAGCAAGCTTACCTCCGTTCCTCCTTTTCATCTTCGCGCTCTCCCTCTCAAACTGAACAGGACATCAGTTGTCCTAGTCCGCACGCACATATATTGCATTTCTTCAGGCACACATCGAGATACTATAACAAGCAACTAATTCCCAAACCCTCCTGAGCAATATGACATTTAATCAATGAAAAATTGCATGACCCTCCCCTGGACTAAATCAAAAACTCTCCCCATGACTGAAATTGAAAAAGTATGACCCTCCCCTATTTTTCCCCAGGTAACAATAAAATTAAATTGAAAAGGGGTTTCATGAATTTTGAATAACTTTGGGGGGAAAAAAAAGCAATTTTTTTTACATGAATTATCAATTGAACTCCCTTGCACAAAGTGACAGTGGATGGTTGAGGACATAAATGGTTAAATATCCCAATGGAATTTTCCTTGTGCACTGGTTATATGAGCGCAGGTGATTTCCGCATGAATGACTTTAGGAGGAGCGTGTTCAAAGTGCAAAGTCAATAAACCCTCTTAGACTGAAAATGGCGGACCCTGTGAGCACCTGTGCTGTGAGTACTAACTCTACCTCTTTTCAAAGACTACTTTTAGTCAAATGTACAAAGAAAATCATTACTTCTCCTTTATATGTTTGTAACATAGGTCGAAACGTTAATGGATTTTCTTCATAGCTGTGTGTATTACTGTTACTAGAAATAGCCAGTTTGACAACACCATGACTTGTTGAATGTGTTATAGTACAACCTGTTGTACCAAGATCTGAAGAAGTTCTCAAAAAATGGGGAGCATTTCTGTAAGGAGCTCATGACAGTATTTCAGCAAAGGTATGGTCAATGTCAACTCCTTGAGAATATCGTTTAGTGAGGTCATTTATTTGAAATTGTAATTATGCTATCTAGGATTGGAAAAGTAAAACCCTTTTCAACCTGGACTGCACATATTTCTATTTCATAAAATGTCCAATCATTTAAATGTATGGACTATACCAACTCAGTCATTCACAATTGCATGCTAAGGTCCTAACTTCCGCATTGATTTTTAATTAGCTGTAGTTACTGTTTCACCTCAGTGTGACAAAAGTAACATCCCTTGATGACACTTATTTGTGACTAGGGCTGAGCTGGAGATCAGTTATGCCAAGGGACTTCAGAAGCTTGCTGGAAAACTCATGAAGGCATCCAAAGGAATGAATGACAAGTGAGTTGGCTCTACCTTCACATTTCTATCACACAATCTGTAATGCTTCAGCGATCCAGATTGAATAGAGCCCATTACTGTAGCGCTCTAAACTCTCTGCATGTTGTTGTTTTTATTTCCATGAAGCTCCACATACCGAGCATGGTGCCATGTATCTGATGACATGTACTCTACAGCAGACACACACAGGTATTACAGACATGACCGTATGACGATTTTAATCATATTATGACATTATCTGTAGCAGAGATGTTGCTTGGATATTCTCTCCGACTGAGTCTGAGGAATTAACCTATTATGGTTTGTTTTTTCAGAGCACTAGGAAGTGCTTTTCAGGCAGAGGCAATTTTAGAAATTCGACAAGTAATTGAGGAGCACAACAAGAGGAAGAGACCTGTGAGTAATTTGGATCATTTATTCCTACCGACACATCATTCTACACAATTATACAGTGAGACATATTGTTTTTTTTATCCCTTTCTTGAATAGCTTGATAATGTTGTTGAAAGAAATGCAAAACTTGTTGTGACGAACTGGAGTGAACAAATCAAGGTAAGTCTTCCTTAAATTCTTGTTTGGTAAATAGAGTGTTTGGTTGATTACATCATTCAAAGAAAATGATTGATTAAGAATATTGTTCAAACATTTTCCCTCACAGATGAAGAAGAAATTGGTTGGATTGACAAGAGAGCATGAGGCCCTGTTCAACTTTGTTGAAAAGAATACACGCATTTGCACAGAAAAAGAAAAACAGAAGGTACTGCACTGCAATTTTTACTGTAATACTGTCATTTAGAATGAAAACAGAAGGTACTGCACTGCAATATTTACTGTAACTGAGAAGGAAAACAGAAGGTACTGCACTGCAATATTTACTGTAATACTGTCATTGTCACCTTTTGATATGTATGATTAGGAAACCGTTTAAATTCCCAATGTAATGCCATTTCCAACCCCTGAATAAGATTAGGATGATGACTTGTTCTGTCGTTAACTAGATGCTGACCAGACTGACAAAGTCTGCTGAGGCCCAGACCAGAACAGATGAGGAGTACTTCACCATCAACATGGATGGCCATGAAATCAGACTGAAGTGGGAAAACACACTGAAAAACTGCTACCAGGTTCTAACCAATCCCCACAGTACATTTCCTCCAAAATCATTTTTATTTGAAAGATATGTACCTTCTCTGACTGTACTGTTGATCTGAAGAGAAGGGGTCAAGACAGGTCACCCAAGAAGTTTCGATGTGCAGAGTTCAGTTGTATTGCACGTCTCCTCTCATGCTGATGTTTGGTTAGACCAATTTAGAGATAGTCAGGTTTGAGTGTTGCAGCATCCATATTGTGTTCCTTATAGAGACACAGTAACTTTATAATTTCAGATAATCCAGGAGGTTGAGAAACAGCGGATAGAAGTTCTGTGCAACATATTGAGTAAATACAACCTCCACATGGCAAGCTTCAGACACACCCTTGTACATGTGAGCGTTCTCCCCAAAATTACTCTTAATTACAACCCTGTGACAAAAACTGTATCGTTGATTTCTCTTGTATTACTTACAGAGACAGAAACAAATAGAACAAGCCATCCAGAAAGTTGATGTGGAAAAGGATATCCAAAATCTGGTGGAGGAGACCAGTGTAACAGCAGAGGAGAACAAGGCTAAGTTTCTGATGACTGATTATTTTGTAAGGGTCCATTTTGTTCACATAATTGTACAGTACATTTGTATCTGTAAATAAATCTGGTGTTAGTTTGATTTTGACCTAAGACATTATACTGTGCCTGACCATCAATGACTTATGTTAAGGAGGAGGACAGTAAGTCATTGATGGAAAAAGACAGGAGAAGAGATGCCATCAAGTCCAAACTCCAGCGGCTGGGGGACAGTATCGCAAAAACAAAGAAAGACTGTGAAGGTAAGTGTTGAAAAATGAAGCATAGAATTTGACTGGAAATAATACATTTCTGAGTGACACCTTTTCGTTTCATGTCTTCCAACATCCTATTAATAATAGGTCTTGAGAGACTGGTGAAGACTTACTCTGAAAACCCATCGTTCTCAAACAAAAATAACCTGGAAGAAACGGAACAGTTGATTGATGAGGTTTGTTTTTCATACAGCAATAGATCCATTTTGAAAATATTATTTGATATTTTTCTGTATAAATTTCCTAGCATTGTGTTAAATGCATTTTCCCTATTGGATGTCTACAGACCACTCTGAAACTGAACCTTCTTGAAGCAACTCATTGCAAACTCTCCAGCACATTGGCTGAATTGGAGGGAAAACCTAAGACTTTGCATCGATTCAGTGCCAGTATAACAAAATGGAAAGAAAAAGTAGGTCCATAATCAAAGTGCATTTTTCCAGGCTTTGTACAAGTTCATTGTAGCCTAGATTAAATTTACCCACATACAGTATACCGTTTAATCCATATTGTGCATGTTCAATTAGATTCAGACAGCACAAACACATCATGGCATATTCTTTTTGATTACACAAAATAGATCAACGCAAGTATGTGTGTATGTTACTATACATCTTAACCAGATTACGATCTGTTTTCCAAGGATTGCGAGCACAGTATTGTTCAGCTGTCCCATCCAGTCAAAATCAAAAAGACACCGTTCAGATCGCGTTTGAGGAGCTCCATCATTTACAAAGGACCCCCTCAGAGTGTGACATCAGCAGAGGCCTCATCAGTAGAAGTAAACCAAGTCTACACTGCTGTCATCCAAGATACTGCAGCTCCAGGGGAATGTGGCTCTGTCAATGGAGCCATGTCCTTGACTGATGACAAGGAAGGAGAAGGTGACACCCATTCACATATAATTACAAAGATATACCATTCTGATCTTGCCTATGCGTCATAACAAGAAACACTAATACATAGAAACTTCTCCTTAAGGTGCAGAGTGGTGTAGCATTGGGAAATGCAAAGCTGTTTACGATTTCACATCAGACAGAGATGATGAGTTGAATATGAAAGAAGGTAACGGACAATAAAAACAGATATGGGAAAAAAAATATGAAATCCATGACTATACTTACAAAATAATTTGTTACAGGAGACCTTCTTGACATCTATCAAAAAGACGACAGCGGTTGGTGGTATGGGATATTGAATGGACAGATAGGCCATTTTCCATCAACCTACATTGAGGAGCTGCCCATGTTAAGTGTTGTAGAAACATCAGATGTATGAGTCAGTGCTGGTGCAAATGGACAGGGTAACATTTATCCTGTTACAAGATTAAAGTAATATGTCAATCAACTGTGGGGGGGGGGTGTGTACAAAAAGCGTTTATTTAATTAAACCAATTCCAAAATGCCTGATCAAATCTTTGGGCCACTAAAGAACCCCGCCAACTTGAAAATTGAAACCTAGCCTTTTAAAATGGACGTCATATAATAAAAACATTAATATTACAAACAATGTTGGAGACAAAACACACAGGATGTGACTAAAATATGTTAAAATATAAAAACAGATCCACATTTTTTTTTTTCAACTATTGGGGTTTTTGAGCGAGAAATTCTCTCCGGACATTTGCAAGGAAGGCAGAGAAGTTGTTGGTCTCCTGGAGTCTCTGCTCCAAGTGAGCCATGCAGTCCAGTGGTGGGTCGCTAGACACAACTGTGGACCAAAAATATGGTTATGTGACATTTCCAGCCATTCATGATAACACTCATAGTTTCCAAAACCATTTGTTACTGTTCTGTTCTATTTACTGTACTCACTCTGGTATAATCCTCCTTCGCTGATCCTCAGCATGAAGGTGTATACACATTCCGAGTCTTTTGGGTTGATGTCTCGGAAGATAAACTGCAATTTCTCTCCTCGAATAAAAGAATAACAATTCCTTTTAATTCTGTGGTTTAACACTTGGGTCAACACTAAAATGTTCAAACGGTAAAATATTACTGCCATTGCCAACAGACTTATTCCAGATTTACCGTGAATTTTTCTAATTTCCAATCCCAGCCGACCCTGAAACACCTGCTTGGCTTTGTTGAGATTTTTCAGTCTGTCCTTGTTGGCTTTGTTTTGGGACACAATCACTTAAAAGAAAGGGAAAAACAAGGGGACATGTTTGTTTTTGATACTAATCTATTTTAGAACAATGAATAGATGTGTGCGAAGGACAAAATCTATTTTCCATTTACTGAAAATAGCCTACATTCTTTTTTCTTGGCTTGTTCCACTCGGACCATCTCAATCTTTTCAATGATCTTGCTTTTCTGTTCGTTCTTCCCTTCCACTTCAGACAGTCTCTTCGCAATGGCATTTCTCTTCTCCACCAATGAGGCATTTTTATTTTCCAAGTCTGGGGGTAGGGGGGACATTGTCTTCAATAATAAAGTATGAGTAGGCTAGTGCCAAAGTTAAGGTCAAACTGATTGTTAGTGACACTTCACAGGATGTCATGTCCGGCACAATCTTACCTGTTTTGTATGAGTCTATCGTTTCAAATATTATTTCATCATCCTTGCATTTCTTTGAACACGTATCTGCAGAAAGAGAAGGGAGATTATTATAGCTGTGAATAGACACATTTTAAGCATCCTTGACTCAGTAATCATGACGACAGCGTCCAACTCATACCGAGAACAGATCTGACGGTCTTTCGGTGGGTTTGAACCCAATCCATGCCGGTCTCCGTCATCTCGGCCGTTCCCTGAAAAAGCATTTTGTTGCGAATGTCTTCCATTGTGCTACTAAACCAATTCCCAATGTTTGCATCTGTAATGCAGTTCATGATGATCTAGGTGACAGAAATACAAAACACTGATTAGGTCAGTCGACATTTTGGCAAAATACAGGATGGTTTGTTAAACGGGCAATCTGCAATTCAAAAAACAACGTGACACCATTCCACTGTTTTGGTAAACCGCTGAGGGATGGATTTGTTTTACCACTTCCAAATTCATAGGCAGAGCTATGGATACATACATGGGCTAACAATTTTTTGAGGCTATACACAGTGTGTTCCCAAAGTAGTTTATATTTTGGGGTTCTAATGGAGTATTACAGTTGAATTAAGCTCAAGGCATGTATAGGTTATATTCTTCAAGAATCAAATCAAAGTTTGTCACATGCGCCGAATACAACAGTGAAATGCTAACTTACAAGCACTTAACCAACAATGCAGTTTTAAGTTATTTTACTGCTTCTCTTTAATTATTTGTTATACATTTGTAGGCCAGTGCCAACACAATTTAATTATTTGTATAACAAATCATTAAAGAGAAGCAGTAAAATAATAATAGCGAGGCTATATACAGAGTCAATGCACCGGTTAGTCAAAGTAATGTGTACATGTAGGTAGAATTAAAGTGACTATGCATAGATAATAAACAGAGTAGCAGCAGCGTAAAAAGGGGGGGTGGGGGGGGAAGCAATGTAAATAGTCTGGGTAGCTATTTCATTAGCTGTTCAGGAGTCTTATGGCTTGGGGCTAGAAGCTGTTAAGTCTTTTGGACCTAGACTTGGCACTTCGGTACCGCTTGCCGGTCTATGACTAGAGTGGCTGGGGTCTTCGACAATTTTTAGAGCCTTCCTCTGACAACGCCTGGTGTAGAGGTCCTGGATGGCAGGAAGCTTGGCCCCAGTGATGTACTGGGTTGTACGCACTACCCTCTGCAGTGCCTTGCGGTCAGAGGCTGAGCAGTTGCCATACCAGGCAGTGATGCAACCATACTCTCGATGGTGCAGCTGCAGAATTTGAGGATCTCAGGACACATGCCCAATCTTTTCAGTTTCCTGAGGAGAAATAGCCTTTGTCGTGCCCTCTTCACAACTTTCTTGGTGTGCTTGGACCATGTTCGTTTTTTGGTGATGTGGACACCAAGGAACTTGAAGCCCTCAACCTGCTCGACAACAGCCCGTCGATGAGAATGGGGCCGTGCTCGGTCCTCCATCTCCTTTGTCTTGATCACGTTGAGGGAGAGGTTGTTGTCCCGGCACCACACGGCCAGGTCTCTGACCTTTTCCCTAAAGGCTGTCTCATCGTGTCGGTGATCCGGTCTACCACTGCTGTGTATCATCGGCAAACTTGATGGTGTTGGAGTCGTGCTGGCCATGCAGTCATGAGTGAACAGGGAGAACAGGAGGGGGCTGAGCACGCACCCGAGGGACCCCAGTGTTGAGGATCATTGTGGCTGATGTGTTGTTCCCTACCTATACCACCTGGGGGCGACCCGTCAGGAAGTCCAGGATTCAGTTGCAGAGGGAGGTGTTCAGTCCCAGGGTCCTTAGCTTAGTGATGAGCTTTGAGGCCACTAGGGTGTTGAACGCTGAGCTGTAGTCAATGAATAGCATTCTCAGATAGGTGTTCCTTTTGTCCAGGTAGGAAAGGGCATTAGAAGGTTTAGCCCACATTTCCCTAGGTGTCTATGAATATTAGAAGATTTAGCCCACATTTCCCTAGGTGTCTATGAATATTAGAAGATTTAGCCCACATTTCCCTAGGTGTCTATGAATATTAGAAGGTTTAGCCCACATTTCCCTAGGTGTCTATGAATATTAGAAGGTTTAGCCCACATTTCCCTAGGTGTCTATGAATATTAGAAGGTTAAGCCCACATTTCCCTAGGTGTCTATGAATATTAGAAGATTTAGCCCACATTTCCCTAGGTGTCTATGAATATTAGAAGGTTTAGCCCACATTTCCCTAGGTGTCTATGAATATTAGAAGGTTAAGCCCACATTTCCCTAGGTGTCTATGAATATTAGAGGTCAGCCCACATTTCCCCAGCCACCGTATCCCTCAGCTGTCAATCTCAAAAATGTCGTGTCTGCCATTTTGCTGAAAAGAGAATTCCAGAATGTAGTTTTAAACAGAAACTCAGGGTTGACCACTGTTTGTGACAAGGATTTCCCTAAAAACAGGCCAATGGATACAGCTACGACCGGAAGTTACTTTTTCGTAGGATAATTTACGCAGCACGTTAGGTTAAGGTTGGGAAAGGGGTTTGCGAAAATGCTCTCTAAATTCTTAAGAAAAGTATCTTCGTTGCTGTATCGAAATGGCGTGTTTTTAGTAAATCCCATGTGACGTTAGTTATTGCCATAACACAACACAGCTCATGACCAAACGGGGCCATTGCGATTTATGTAAACATATTTGTGGCTATATTAAATACTATGACAACCGATTATCAAATAAGGTGAATTTTGTTTACTACCGTGGCAATTTTCGGACGATCCTCGACCAAAGCTTTCGGCAGCTGTTCGCTGTTGTTTTCAAAATTCCGCGCTCACGGAAACAAGGATGGGCCTGTGACGCCACACCGGAAATTGAGTTTTTATCCACATTTAAAGTAGTAATTTAAGAAATAAACTCCTGCGATAAAAATTACAATATAGCGTGTTTATAATGTACGATATTTTTCACTTATGTTCCGCCTAAAACCATATTAAAATAAAAAGGATATCAGACACGTTTTTCCTGGTCTCCCACAATGCAAAGTTTTATTTAGTTTCTTAAATTTGCGCCAGGCTGTGACGAATCGATGTCTGTCACTCTTTTTAAATAGATAAAAAATGTTAACATTTATTTAACTAGGCAAGTCATTTAAGAACAAATTCTTATTTACAATGACCCCGGCCAAACACGAACGACGCAGGGCCAATTGTGCGCCGCCCTATGGAACTCCCAATCACGGCTGGATGTGATACAGCCTGGATTCGTATCAGGGACTGTAGTGGCGCCTCTTGCACTGAGATGCAGTGCCTTAGACCACTGGGCCACTCGGGAGCCCATTCAAAAATATATCGACCTCTGTAGGGCAGGCAAAGCCTGTATCAACATTAGAAAGAAAAAAAGGTAAACATTTTGGTCGAGTTTATATCAAATCAAATGTTATTATTATTGGTCACGTACACATATTTCGCAGATGTTACCTCGAGTGTAGCGAAATGCTTATGTACCTAGCTATGCAGTAATAGCTACCTAGCAATACAAAAAAAACACGCAAATCCCAAAATTAAAAAGAAAGAAATTAAGAAATGTTTGAACAAGCAGTGCCAGAGTCCGAAATATATATATGTATATGATGGTGTGCATAGACATTATATACAGTATATGGATAGAAAAGCAGTAGTTATATAGGATGAGCATTTACTAGAATACAGTATGTAGTGTGTAAAACAGTATGTAAACATTATTCAAGTGTTCAATGACTATGTACATAGGGCAGCAGTCTTTAAGGTGCAGGGTTTAGTAGCAGGATAGTAACAGTGACTAAAGTTCAGGGCAGGGTACTTGGCAGAAGCTGGCTAGTGGTGACTACTTAACAGTCTGATGACCTGGAGATAGAAGCTCTTTTTCACTCTCTCGGTCCCAGCTTTGATGCACCTATGCTGCTTCCTCCTAGACAGTAGCAGGGCAAAAAGGCAGTGGCTTGGTTGGTTAAGGTCGTATCTGCATCAACATACATGTTAAGAAATCATGGTTTATTTTTTTATTTAACCTTTATTTAACTAGGCAAGTCCGTTAAGAACAAATTCTTATTCATAATGACGGCCTACCAAAACGCAAAAGGCCTCCTTTGGGGACGGGGGATTAAAAATAAAAAATATAGGACAAAACACACATCACGACAAGAGAGACACCACAACACTACATAAAGAGACACCTAAGACAACAACATAGCAGCAGCTCAACATGGTAGCAGCACAATACATGGTGCAAACATTATTTGTCACAGACAACAGCACAAAGGCAAGAAGGTGGAGACAACAATACATCACACAAAGCAGCCACAACTGTCAGTAAGAGTGTCCGTGATTGAATCTATGAATGAAGAGATGGAGATAAAACTGTCCAGTTTGAGTGTTTTTTGCAGCTCATTCCAGTCGCTAGCTGCAGCAAACTGAAAAGAGGAGCGACCCAGGGATGTGTGTGCTTTGGGGACCTTAACAGAATGTGACTGGTTTATCATAGTCCCTGGAGGTTGACTGTAAAAAGGGCCTGTTAACTATTTTCCATTTTCATTAGGTATCCCAGTGCTCTTACTGGAGCGTCTGGTTGATATTTTTTCAGTTGGTAAAAATAAGAGCAACATTTTTAATTTTGGGCACCCGAGCCAAAAAGTGTTTGAACTATTTCAGACAGCATACCTGATTCAACTGGTCAACTTCTAGATTAGTTAATCAGGTGTGGCAGTTCAGAGCTACAAAATAATTGTGAAATGTCTGGGTGTTCTTGAGGATAGGTTTGAGAACCACTTATCTTAGAGTTATGGTTAGAATCCAAAATTACTTTTAATAATAAACAATAATAATAATACATCTAGTAATGTTTTACTTTACTATTCGAAACCCATTGTTGTTGCAATGTTCAATTAACCCACCAGAGATTCACTGAATGGGAAAATTATGTAATAAATCAGTAAATGGATCCCGGTAGTTTGACTTGTGCATTTGTGGGAGAACACTATCCTCAAAGGTGGATAGAATGGCTGATATTTAACTAATACAAGTAATAGCCTGTGAAAAATGTACACACAATCGTCCTGTAAACAACTTTGTGTAACATGCCTTCAATGCTGCCTGAGGAAGACTCTACAGTATAAGGCTGATATTTAACTAATACAAGTAATAGCCTGTGAAAAATGTACACACTGACCTGTTGCTGACCTGTTGCACCCTTTATCACCACTGTGATTATTATTTGACCCTGCTAGTCATCTATGAACGTTTGATCATCTTGAAAAACAATCTGGCCTTAAATGGCCATAATCACCCCCCCCCCCCCCCGGAACAACCAGAAGAGGCTCTGAAGCCATCCCTCAGAGCCTGGTTCCTCTCTAGGTTTCTTCCCAGGTTCTTGCCTTTCTAGGGAGTTTTTCCTAGCCACCGTGCTTCTACATCTGGATTGCTTGCTGTTTGGGGTTTTAGGCTGGGTTTCTGTATAAGCACTTTGTGACATCTGCTAATGTGAAAAGTGCTTTATAAATACATTTGATTGACTAATCTCTTGGCAATTGGAGTTTGTGGAGTACATTGTTTGTGAAAGATCCTGGTTCTACTTTAGGCCTACTTATACCAAACAGTATGTACAATGACCTGGTGGTTTGTGAAGGGCGCGTCAGCACTTAGTACACAATTGTGTTCGGCATTTCAAGACGGCAGATTAATGATAAACCACAGCTTCATCCAGAGGTCACATAAGAAATATTTCAGTAGGAATTCAGACTCCAGAGAATTGTACCTTATACATACAATTCATCCTCCATGTATTATGTTAGATATCCATCAAGTAGATGGTTCAATGTCTTTTTTTTTCATCAAGGAAAAGGACAGAAATAAATGAGATGCAACAAAGGGCAACAGAAAAAAACATTGCCGGACGTTATCCGTCGTTTATGGTTGCAGCACACCCTGTCAGCATTAGACTATCACTTTCTCAAGGACGACACAAGTTACGTTACCCAGTGTACGTAGCTTTCCTTTCAAAGAACTGCATTTTTAAACTAATGTATCTGTATGAATTAAAATTAAATTAACAATCCGTTCTGACATGGATTTTTTTTATTTGACAAAAGATCAAGCATCAAACACTAAAGGTTAATAAAATAAAATATATTTTTCTGTAAACAAATGAATGCAAATAAATACGTAAATCTGCGACAGATCATATGATTCATACCAATAATTGTAACCTTCTTGAGCAAAAACATACATTGGACTACAAATTACTTCAATGAATTACTTTAAAGGTTCCATCTGTTTGGCAAAAATAAAACCTAATTGATCTCTATGGCCATATACAATGAGTGTAAAAAACATTATGCCCTTCCACCCTCTTAACGGCACACATGCACAATCCATGTCTCAATTGTCTAAAGGCTTAAAAATCCTTCTTTAACCTGACTCCTCCCCTTCATCTACACTAATTGAAGTGGATTTAACAGGTGATAAAGGATTATAGCTTTCACCTGGATTCATCTGGTCAGTCTATGACATGGAAAGGGCAGGTGTTCCTAATGTTTGTACACTCAGTGTATAATATCATATAAAAAAAACTCAACAGACATTAAGTAAATAAATAGTATATCAAGCAAATATAGCCTTTCCCCCCCATGGACTTTTATGTTTTTTTCCATAGTTACTCTTTCAAAAATGTCACATTTATGCACTTTGGTTAGTGACAAACTCCATTTCCTCATAAAGCATCCCCTCTATAGAAAATGTGCTTCTACTCAGGTTTAGCTGATTGGAGCCCCTGTTGTGACTAGTTTGTAGTAGGCAGCCCTCTTAGCCATGAGCTCCTCATGTGTCCCCCTTTCTATGACAGCACCTTGGGACATGACGGCTATGATATCTGCCGTCTGGATGGTAGACAGTCTGTGGGCAATGACAATGCAGGTGCGTCCACGTCTGGCCTCATCCAAAGCCGCCTGCACTGTCTGTAGTTGGAAAACACAATGTTAAAAATAAGTTCAGTTGAGTGTGTTTGTTTTCATCATAAGGACATCCTATATTCTCTCTGATGTAATACAGTACATGGCATGCTAAGAAAATTGTTGCTGTGGATAGAGTGATTAATCTGATAGAAAGGATAATCAAGAGGTGATATATATATATATACTGAACAAAAGTAAAATTGCAACATGTAAAGTGTCTCATGAGCTGAAATAAAAGATCCCAGAAATCTTCCATATGCACAGAAAGTGTATTTCTCTCAAATTTTGTGCAAAAATTAGTTGACATCCCTTTTAGTGAGCATTTCTCCTTTGCCAAGATTATCCAGCTTACATGTGTGGCATATCAAGAAGCTGATTAAACAGCATGATCATTACACAGGTGCAGCTTATGCTGGGGACAATAAATGGCCACTCTAAAATGTGCAATTTTGTCACACAACACAATGCCACAGACATCTCAAGTTGAGGGAGCGTGCAATTGCCATACTGATTGCAGGAAGGTCCACCAGAGCTGTTGCCAGATAATTTAGTGTTAATTTCTCTACCATTGGCCTCCTCCAATGTTGTTTTAGAGAATTTGGCAGTACGTCCAACCGGCCTCACAACTGCAGACCACCTGTAACCACGCCAGCCCATGACCTCCAAATCCGGCTTCTTCACCTGCGGAATTGTCTGAGACCAGCCACCCGGGCAGCTGATGAAACTGTGGGTTTGCACAACCAAAGAATTTCTGCACAAACTGTCAGAAACCCAGAAGCTCGTCTGCTCGCTCGTCGTCCTCACCGGGGTCTTGACCTGACTGCATTTGGCATCGTAACCGACTTCAGTGGGCAAATGCTCACCTTCGAAGGCCACTAGAACGCTGGAGAAGTGTGCTCTTCACAGGTTAATCTCGGTTTCAACTGTACCGGGCAGATGGCAGACAGCGTTTATAGCGTTGTGGGCGGGCGGTTTGCTGATGTCAACGTTGTGAACATAGTGCCCCAAGGTGGCGGTGGGGTTATGGTATGGGCAGGCATAAGCTATGGACAACAAACACAATTGCATTTTATCGATGGAAATTTCAATGCACGAGATCCCATGACAATACCATGACGAGATCCTGAGACCCATTGTCGTGCCATCCATCTGCCGCCATTACCTTATGTTTCAGCATAAGGATCTGTACACAATTCCGACTCACCAGACATGTCACCCATTTAGCATGTTTGAGATAGTCTGGATTGATGTGTATGACAGCGTGCTCCAGTTCCTACCCATATCCAACAACTTCGCACAGCCATTGAAGACGAGTGGGAAAACATTCCACAATCAACAGCCTGATCAACTCTATGCGAAAGGAGATGTGTCACGCTGCATGAGGCAAATGGTTGTCACACCAGATACGGACTGGTTCTCATCCACCTTTTTTTTAGGTATATGTGACCAACAGATGCATATCTGTATTCATAGTAATGTGAAATCCATACATTAGGGCCTAATGAATGTATTTAAATTGACTGATTTCTGTTTATGAACTGTAACTCAATAAAACCTTTGCAGTTGTGGCATGTTGCGTTTATATTTTTGTTCAGTGTACATTGGTCTGGTCTATGGGTACCTTTTCACTCTCTGTGTCCAACGCAGAGGTGGCCTCATCCAGAAGCAGGATCTTAGGGTTCCTGACTATTGCCCGAGCGATGGCGATGCGTTGTTTTTGCCCTCTGGAGAGCTGGGAGCCCTGGGCGCCAACCGGAGTCTCATATTTCTGCCAGAGTCAAAGATAACACAGGAATGTCTAGTACACTACTTACAATATGAAGAGAACAGTACCAGAAGAAAATATCATGTTCCGCCACAATAACAGGTTTCATTTTTTGACATTCTTCACAGTATAAAGGGAAGTGGGATGGTATGACATAGAAGTATTACAAAGATAGTACAATTACAGTTCCTTTACTCACATCTGGCAGAGTCATCACAAAGTCATGGAGATAAGCTTTCTTTGCAGCATCAACAATCTCCTCCATGCTCATGCTCCTGGTGTTATCACCATACTGTATGTTTTCAGCAATACTGCAGTCAAACAGCACGGGCTCTTGGGAGACGATGCCAATCTGAGCCCTCAGGAAGGGCACGTTGACAGTGTGTGATGGACGGCCATCGATCAACTGAAATGGGAACAAGGAAGTGTTTATTTTAATTACAAAGAATAGTAATAGACTATGGCAGGCAGTGTGGGAATACTTGATAAATTGTACCTGTGATTCCATCTACACTGAGTGTACAAAACATTAAGAACACCTGCTCTTTCCATGACATAGGCTGACCAGGTGAATCCAGGTGAAAGCTATGTCACTTGTTAAATCCACTTCAATCAGTGTAGATGAAGGGGAGGAGACAGGTTAAAGAAGGATTTTTAAGCCTTGAGGCAATTGAGACATGGATTGTGCATGTGTGCCATTCAGAGGGTGAATGTACAAGACAAAAACTGTAAGTGCCTTTGAACGGGGTTTGGTAGTAGGTGCCAGGCGCACAGGTTCGTGTGAAGAACTGCAACGCTACTGGGTTTTCCACACTCAACAGTTTCCTGTGTGTATCAAGGTGTTCCTAATGTTTGGTAAACTCAGTGTACATGGCAGATAAGGTAAAGCACAGGAGGTTGGTGGAACCTTAATTGGGGTGGACGGGCTTGTGGTAACGGCTGGAGCGGAATTAGTGGAATGGTATCAAATATATCAAACACATGGTTTCCATTTGTACAATTTTTTTTTTTACGCCATTTCATTTGCTCCGCTCAAGCCATTGTTATGAGCCATCCTCCCATCAGCAGCCTCCACTGAGGTCATGGAAATGAAGTTGGGTCTGCTCTGGGGACTCACCACTCTGCCCTCATCTGGATCATAGAACCTCTCCAACAGCTGCACACTAGTGCTCTTCCCGCAGCCGCTACAGCCCACAAAGGCCAGGGTCTGGCCCGGTTTCACAGACACCAGTAGTCCATTTAGCACCTGGATGTCAGGCCGGGTTGGGTATGTGAACTTGCAGTTGATGAATTCTAACTCCCCTTTGAAATCATCCTGGAAAGAGGGCATTATTACACACCAACATGTTTGATGCCAATGTGAATAATGATCATTTTCCACTTGTACTGAAAATGTCTGATTGAATAAACAATCATGTTTTTCTCACCCATTTCTCCCCGTCTATCTGACTCATGCTGATTTTGGGGACTCGGTCCAACAGTTTAAAGAACTGGGCAGCTGCAATCTTGGCTTTGGCATAATCTGGGGTGAATGAGGAAGCTTTTCCCAGCGCCGTCCCACTGATCACAATGGCAGAGATCACTCTGGGGATATGCACAACACATTGGCATTTGCTTGACAACACAGTAAGCTTTTAGGACAGTTTACAGCTTAAATGGGTATGGTTTTGAAAATGTACAGTAAACATGATGATGACCTACATGCAATATTGTCATTCACAGGTTTTCTGTATGTCACTGGAAACACTACATGCACAACATTCAGAAAAACAAACAAATGTACCTGAAGACCACCAGGTAGTGTAATCTTTCAGAGCTGACCAGATAGCCTCCATATCTAAAGGAGGCGGCGTACGCCATAAAGATAACACACTGGGCAAAGGCAAAACAGATGCCGTAGATGTTTGCCTTCTTCTTGGCAGACTTATACGGAGCCTCCAGCTGCTGCTCATAGGTCTCCACAAATGTGCTCTCCTTGCACAGCCCTGCGATGGTCCTGATGTTGGCTAGAGCCTCGCTGGACACCTGTGTAAGAGAAGGCAGATTGTCAAGTCTCTAAATCACTATACAGTGAATAGCACTCTCTGGACCAGCGGCCTCGGACGAGGTCCGTTCATTTGACAGAAATGTTCTAACAACCCATTTAGGGACCATTATTGAATTATCTTTAAATCAAACCAAATGTGCCGAATACAGCAGTGAAATGCTTACTTACAAGCCCTTAACCAACAATGCAGTTTTAAGAAAAATAAGTGTTAAGTAAAATACAGACAATTAAATTTGTTTTCAAAAGTAACAAATAGTTAAAGAGCAGCAGTAAAATAACAATATCGAGGCTATATACAAGGGGTACCAGTACAGAGTCAATGTCCGGGGGCACCGGTTAGTCGAGGTAATTCAGGCAATATGTACATGTAGATAGAGTTAAAGTGACTATGCAGAGATAATAAACAGAGAGTAGCAGCAGCAGCATATATTCTGGGTGGCCATTTGATTAGCTGCTCAGGAATCTTATGGCTTGGGGGGTAGAAGCTGTTAAGAATCCTTTTGGACCTAGACTTAGCGCGGTACTGATGGTGCTGCTTGCCGTGCGGTAGCAGAGAGAACAGTCCATGACTTGGGCGACTGAAGTCTGCCAATTTTTAGTGCCTTCCTGTGACACCACCTGGTATAGAGGTCCTGGATGGCAGGAAGCTTGGCCCCAGTGATGTACTGGGCCATACTCGCACTACCCTTGCGGTCGGAGGCCGAGCAGTTGCCATACCATGCAGTGATGCAACCAGTCAGAATGCTCTTGATGGTGCAGCTGTAGAACCTTTTGAGGATCTGAGGACCCATGCTAAATTTTTTCAGTTTCCTGAGGGGGAATAGGCTTTGTCATGCATTCTTCACGACTGTCTTGGTGTGTTTGGACCATGATCATTTGTTGGTGATGTGGACACCAAGGAACTTGATGCGCTCAACCTGCTCCACTACTGCCCCATCGATGAGAATGGGGGCATGCTCAATCCTCCTTTTCCTGTAGTCCACAATCATCTCCTTTCTCTTGATCACGTTGAGGGAGAGGTTGTCCTGGCACCACACGGCCAGCTCTCTGACCTCCTCCCTATAGGCTGTCTGAGTGGCTCAGTGGTCTAAGGCACTTTATCTCAGTGCTTGAGGCGGCACTACAGACACCCTGGTTCAAATCCAGGCTGTATCACAACTGGCCATGATTGGGAGTCCCATAGGGCAGCACACAATTGGCCCAGTGTCGTCCCAGTTTGGCTGTTGTAGACTGTCATTGTAAACAATAATTTATTCTTAACTGACTTGCCTGGTTAAATAAAGATTAAATATATATTTTTTTTTTCAGTCCCACTCTTTGAAAGCGGCAGCTCTACCCTTTATCTCAGTGCGTATGTTGCCTGTAATCCATGGCTTCTGGTTTGGGTATGTACATACTGTCACGCCCTGATCTGTTTCACCTGTCCTTGTGGTTGTCTCCACCCCCTCCAGGTGTCGCTTATTTTCCCCAGTGTATTTATCCCTGTGTTTCCTGTCTCTCTGTGCCAGTTTGTCTTGTATTTTTGTCAAGTCAACCAGAGTGTTTTTCACCATACTCCTTTTGCTATTCTCTTTTTGATAGTCTTCCTGGTTTTGACCCCTGCCTGACTCTGGACTACTTTCCTGTCTGCCTGATCATCCTGCCTGCCCTCTGACCTTGATTCTGCCAGCCCTTTGGTACCTTTGAACTCTGAACTGGTTTTTACCCTTTTTTTTACCCTGACATTCTCTTGCCTTACCCTATTGGATTATTAAATATTGTAAGACTCCAACCATCTGCCTCCTGTGTCTGCATCTGGGTCTCGCCTTGTGTCATGATACATACAATCACTGTGGGGACGGCGTCATTGATGCACTTATTGATGAAGCCAGTGACTGATGTGGTGTACTCCTCCTCAATGCCATCGGAAAAATCCCAGAACATATTCTAGTCCTGTAGCTTAGCATTTGCTTCATCTGACCACTTTTTTATTGACCGAGTCACTGGTGCTTCCTGCTTTAGTTTTTGCTTGTAAAACAGAAATATAATTATGGTCGGATTTGCCAAATGGAGGGCGAGGGAGAGCTTTGTACGCGTCTCTGTGTGTGGAGTAAAGGTGGTCTGTAGAGTTTTTTTCCCCCTCTGATTGCACATTTAACATACTGGTGGAAATGAGGTAAAATGGATTTTAGTTTCCCTGCATTAAAATCCCCGGCCACTAGGAGCGCCGCCTCTTGATGAGCGTTTTCCTTTTTGCTTATGGCTGTATACAGCTCATTGAGTGCGGTTTTAGTGCCAGCATCGGTTTGTGGTGTTACCGATAATGGAGTGTTTAACTCACCTGTCCTGCTGCTTCCATTGCCTTCTTATCCTCGTTTGCAAAACCTGTCAGCATTTTGGCTTGGAAGACCCCAGACAAGCCAATAAGTGGTAAAAAGCAAACCACTACCAAGCTTAACTTCCAGCTAAAGGAGAACGCAATGATGAAAGACGCTCCGATGTTGGTCAAGGAGTTCACAATCATCCCAATCTGCGATCCAGTTGCCTGCAGTGAAAATACTATTAATTCTCCAAGCTCATTTCATAAACAGAAATATATACAGTGTGGCACAAGGAAATATTTCAAAACTACCCCTTTGGATCATCTCATAATTTGTTAGAAATGGTTCTAATGGGTTCCACGGTATGTGTCCCTGACACTCACCCCCTGGACCATGGAGGCGTCGGTGGCCAGCCTGGTGGTGAGAGCTCCGGGGCTGTTCCTGGGGTCATCAAACCAGCCTACCTCCTGTTTCAACATGGCCTGGAAGCCCACCTTCCTTAGCCTGCGGGTCAGGAGCTCCCCAGACTTCCCAAATGCATAGCCCTTAAACAGAACAACAGTGTTCACACACATTACTAGGGCCAATCGTCTGAATCACAGGAGGCTGCTGAGGGGAGAATGGCTCATAAGAATGGCCGGAACGGAGCAAATGGAATGGCATCAAACACCAGGAAACCATGTATTTGACACCATTCCACTCATACCGCTCCGGGTCATTACCACAAGCCCGTTCTCCCCAATTAAGGTTCCACCAACCTCCTGTGGTCTGAATGTTAGCATCTTACTATGGAATGTAACAGCTTGATGTGCAGTACAATATAGCTACCTGTAAGAATTGAGAGAAGAAACTTGTAACCGCCACAGCGCAGAACAGGATACATATTCCATTGATCTGCGCTCTCTGTTCATCCAGGTCACGTATAGAGAATGTCTGCAAATCAAAACAGCGATATGGATGGAATGAAATACATGTAATGGAACAGCAACACCTATAAGTAATCACTACCAGCCCAGTTAATATGAAACTGCATTATAAACATAGGCTTGATATGTACATAATCCATAGCCTCTCACCCCAAGGATCTGGCTGAATAAGATAGCATAGATTGGATTGACGGAGCCGTTGATGGCAGCTCCTATAGATCCCAATAGCATGTAGGGCCACTCTGACTTGTTGTACTTCAGGATTCGAGCCACTGGTGCTGGCTCCACACGTTCCTCTGCTTCCTCCTTGGAATGCTGTGGGAATATACTGTATGAGGGACACTCATTTCTCCCAGAAATTAGAAGCAGGGGAAATTGAATAAAGTACATTAATACAAAACTGATAATACAAGGCTGCTTATAGAATGACCTCAATACCTTTGACCTTTGAGGTTCCATCTCGTTTTCCATTATGGCAAGGAATTTGTCTGATTTAATTCTGATACTGCCAGTTATGGCATCAGGGATGAGTTCGTTTGACAGCTGGGTGTGAGATCGCAGGCGAAGAGATTGCCTTTAGGAGAAAGAGTGAATTACAAAGGCTTTACAAATTAGCTAGAATCATTGTTAATCATAAGCAGTGTCACAAGCCTGTTCTGACATGTCCTTTAGTTTTACCTCAACCCAGATTCATAGCTTCCTCGACTGAAACTCTGAAGGATTTCTTCCTCAATGGTTTCATTGTCCGGACCTAAAATTGAAAATGAACATGATATTTTTATCCATACAGACAGACTCTATCAAACGTGAACAATGAATCATTATGAATGGCTCTTTATGTCAGACCTACCTGTGTTTGTTTTGTCACTGGGCATGTAATTTCCTTGGTTCTGAAGGGTAACGAGAGTAAAGTAGACCCCCTTCTTTTCTAGAAGATCATTGTGTGTACCGCTTTCCACTGCCCTTCCGTGCTCAAAGCCAATAATGACATCAGCATTGCGGATAGTGGAGAGGCGGTGGGCGATGGTAATGGTTGTCCTGCCCATCCGAGCCTTCAATCACAAGACATGATCCGTTTTGTAGTTGAAGTAAACATTACAACATGGGTAGACCATGATTTAAAATTGGAACAAATATTCAAAGCACTGACTTTGTGGTGATATCATGATTGATCCATTTCGTCTAGGAGTCACCCACCTTGTCAAGCGCCTCTTGTACAATGGCCTCACTCTCGTTGTCCAGAGCCGAGGTAGCCATGTCCAGCAGCAGGATCCTGGGGTTGCGGATCAGAGCTCGGGCAATAGCGATCCTCTGCTTCTGTCCTCCACTCATCTGACCACCACCCTCACCCACAAGCGTGTCAAACCTCTGAATAACCACAGACAAACATTTTCTCATTTTTGAGTTTCAATGTGGTTCTTGTATGAGACAGTATCAGAGTGATACACCATGTTTATTTGCTAAAGGTGTTGCCTGTGGTACCTGCGGGAGGTCCATGATGAAGTTATAGGCGTTAGCCTCCTTGGTGGCCTGGATGATGTCGTCCATGGTGACCCCGGGTCGCCCGTAGCGGATGTTGTCAGCGATAGTCGTGGCGAACAGCACCGGCTCCTGCTCTACTATACCAATCAAAGAGCGAAGCCACTGGATGTTCAGGCTGCGGATGTCATGGCCATCCAAAGTCAACTATAAATGAGAAGCATTATGTGCATCAAACACAATAGCATCTTGTCCTGGGCTTTAGTCATGTGTCTTGTGTCCCAACCATATTGCTGTAATAATGTGATAGTAAACATAGGTGTATCTTCTGAGCCTTCTTACCATTCCTTCCTTGGGGTTGTAGAATCTCTGAAAGAGTTGAACTGTGGTGCTCTTCCCTGATCCGCTTGGCCCAACAAAAGCTGTGGTTTCTCCTGCTCTGATCAGCATGCTCAAAGAATCTAAAATCTAAGTAAACAGATGGTGGTTGTATATTGAGATATCTTTTGGGGATGATTTGAAGTTAAAGAAAGTGAGCGAAGAGTGTTTACCTTCACATCTGGCCTAGAGGGGTAGTTAAATGTGACGTTGTGGAATTCAATGTCACCCGTGACCTTGTCTAGTTTGTGGCCCTTCTCCGAGAAACAATCGATTTCTGGCTCCTGAAAGGGAACAGATTTTTAAAATACTTTATAACTGAAATGTAATTGTTCTTAGTTCATATATTTTCAAAAATTCTGGCCTTACTCGGTCAATGGTATCGAAGATGGTCTTGGCTGCAGCTCGACCTGAGGCGAAGGCTTCCAGGCATGGTGAGGCCTGACCCAGGTTCATAGCTGCCATGAGAACTCCAAAGAATACCTGGAGGCAAAAATACATAGACATCCGTACATTTTCACCACTCCTATTATTACGCATTGGATACATATTTATTGTTTGATCATGTGAGTTGCCATACCTGGATGAGTGTACCAGGGGATAGCTCTTTGGTTTCGATGACCAGTTTTGAGCCATACCAGAATGCCAAAGCATAGCAGAGGAAGATGATACACCACAGGTATCCTTGAAACACTCCAATGATCGTCCCCTTTTTCACACCCCAGTTCTGAGCCTCAATAAGGTTTTTGTCATACCTGTTCAAATGTGAAATGCATATTTATAACACATTTTCAAGTGCCAAGACATTGAAGTCAGCAGGGAAGGGAATGTAAATTTGACCAGTGTCTCACAGCAAGAAAATGATCCTGCGGCAACAGGAAATGTGAATTATTGTGTGCATTATAATTAATGGACAGGGGGTTTGTAAGGGTTGTTTTAAAGTGGAAATTACTTTTTGAAACCTTCAATACACTACAAGTTTGCATTTCCTGCTGCGCAGCATATTTTCTACAACAGGGTGATCAAATTAAGATCCTACATCTGCACAGTATTTCAAGTTACCTTTCAACCTCCTTGTCCTCCCCTCCAAAGGCTGCCACTGTTCTGATGGATGACAGTACCTCATCAGCTACTGACCCTGCCTTGGCATAAGCCTGGAGCTCCCGACCTGTCAGTCTGGCAACAGCCTGAGGAGTGAATGAGTGGAGATGATGGTTTATCTATAGTACCTTTCACACATCACAACATCACAGAGAATACAGAGGTGGTGTGAGACTACTAAGGTGGTGTGAGACCTCACTAACAGACTCAGAGGCTGTTACAACAGAATGAGTGATCACTATCAAATAAAGTGATTTAGTACATTGACTTCAACCCATCTCACCATGGCCATTAGTCCAGCAGCGAGTCCTATTAGTGGGCTTACTGCGATGACCACCAGGGTCAACTTCCATCCTCCGATGAACCCCACCATGAAGCCGAAGATGAAAGTGGAGATCCTCTCAATGAAGATAGACACCTGGTCAGCTATCGCATTGTTGATCTTGTTGATGTCGCTGAGGTGAGAGAACAAGTTCAATCACACAATTGTTGTGGTCCGGTTAGAATGTGTCAAACCCAAAATGTAAGGGTTATTTATAGAAACCTCTTTCAAACATGCCCTCAATCATTCACACATCTCTGTAGAAAATAATCCATGGGTTTCGGTCTTACTCTGATATCCTGGTGTTTAATTCTCCAACTGAATTGCAGTCAAACCAGCCAATCTCCATTCGCATCACCTTCCTAAAGTAAGTCTTCCTGATTCTCTGGATCTGTCTGGCAGCAGCAGACACCCAGAGGGCAATCTACACAGAGCAGAATTGAATGCATGTTTAGAAATACCGGTTATAGATTAAGAAGGTTAAGAAGGATGCAAGACTCAATGGAGAGAAAGCACTTTGAGCAGGAAGTTTAACCCACTTACTTGGAAATAACTAACAATCAAGACTCCTAATCCAATACCAACATAGTAATATGCAAACATGGTCATCTGTGCTTCAATATCCACCCTGTAAAAAAAATGGATGCTTAGCTATAGCATGGACAGTAATGTGAATAGATCGACATAGAAAACCTTGACGCATGAGTCAAATATAGTCCACAATAGAAAAGTGTCAACTCACCCACAGAAGACCGTTGTGTTCTCTGCTATTTCAAATATGGAGCCATTGATCCAGGTGATGGTGTTGTTAACGCAGGTTTTGTTGGGGTCTGCCAGTTCTTGGACCTCTAGCTCGTATGCCACAAAGGTGTTCGTCATCATGCCATACACCAAGAGCATGAGAGGGGAGGCTGCCCCGTGGACTAGTGCACATAAGCCCCCCACTACCATCATCAGTGTGTCTTTCCATGTTGCAAATCGAAACTGGATCAAATAGATAGGTTACATCCTTTTTTTTCCAATAAAAGGAAATATAATATTGTGCAATAATAGCAAAAACAGTCATTATTAATCACAATTCATAATAATTCATAATATCTTAAGGATAAAAAATAAATACCAGTTGAAAGAATCCAACATCCAAGAGCTTTTCTTTTTTCTTTCCATCTCTGCAATCAAAATAATCAAATGAGAAAAGCTGTTGCATGGTAATGATCAAAGTTGATCTGATACTTTCATGACGATAGAAGTGTATGATAGATATTATGCTAAGAAGAACCCAGTTACAATTGGAAGAGTTTTGTGAAAAGTATAGTGTTGAAGAAAATAAACAAGATGTGGTCAAATTTAATTTGTGAGATTCATTCAACTGTGAATGAGGGCAATAATGCAAGGAATGGAATCTAGTTTACTTGAGTAGGAATCAAATGTTGTTATTTGGAAAGTAAATAAGAAGAAAAAAGAAGCTACTGTTATTTCAATTCCAATCAAAAACAGACACTTACCCTTTTTCATCCTCTGTTCAAAAAGAAAGGTCAAAGTTCAATTGAAACTTGAAGAAGAGATCTACAATATGATGTCAATTCTTACTGGGGCATAATCATGTTAATCATGTTAACATTATGGTATTTGTGGTATAACAGGAAGACATGGGTCACTTACCTTCTTCTTCTCTGTCTGGTTTTGTACGGCAATATTCTCTGTCTGTGTCCTCCTGTAGAGAAGTGACCTTTTTCAAGTAAATAGGATCCTTCATTTTTGTAGCTTTAACTCTGACAGGCACGTCCTCGCTGGGTCTAATGGGAGAGAAGGGTCATTTTAGCTCACAGTCTTCTTCACGAACATCCGCAAAAATACATTCACAGTCTGGAGTGAACTGTCTGTACTGCCATCCAAATGTAACTTCTATGGTAACACATTTTGTGGGATAACATTTTCTAACAAAAAAATCTTAACATCTCTGGAATTCAATGTTGTGTTGTCTATTTGTCATGACTATAGACGGTACAATACTGGGAATCGGGACTTTTGGACTATGAAGGACTTGATGACAAGTAGTCGTATCCTTGACAACACCATTAGAGCCATATAATAAGTCCTCTGTTACATAATATGGACAAAACATTTGATCATTGAAAGTCATATTATTGAATGGAAAAACCATAGAATGAATGGGATCTCTGTAAGAAAAAACATTGTTTAAAAGGAGCTACCCTGACGAATTCTAAAATGTTTAAAAAATATATATATAAACATGTAAATTACAGTACATGGATGGAAAAACAAACACACACAGAAAATATCAGTTTAGAGAGTTACTAACAAGTTCAACACATGCATGACTCATTTCTTATCAGAATAAAGAGCATTATTACCATAATACACAAGAAAATGCAAACAAAATAATATGTAGAACATAGATATGGAAATATCCAACATATCTACCATGAAGATCCACTTCAGCTACGCAGAATAATCATTTCTCATATATGCTTTCCTCCCTATCTTACTATAGAATGAAGAGCAAACTATAGCATACCTGTTTTGTCTTCCTGTCAAGGACTCCTCTGATATCCTAGCCATTTGGTCACTACCAACAATAAAGAATCCCTCCTACCAGAGGAAATTCCTATCTTATTCTCAGTCTACGCCTTTCCCACTATCTCCCCTTCCATTAGACTGATAAGAGTTCAATCAGCATTATGTCTCTAACTAAGGAGCTTTTGTGAGGCAAAGGTACATTCATCCAATCAATGAGTCAATATAAGTTAATGCGTTTAACCATGCATTGATTAATATGCGCATTACTCCACACCTGTCTGACAATTTGTTCTCTTAGAAAGATTCAGGTGTGCAGTATGTGCTGTATTTTTATAAATACATTTAAATAAACTTGAATACTGAAGTACATGGCTTGCATCAAATTCACCAAATATCTGAATTACATGTTTAAATATGCCTCTTGAATAATAAGGAAGGAATGTTCAATGAGATGGAAAAGATGAATGCAGTAAACGTAAATTATATCAAGATTATTTCTATGTAAGTCAACAGTTGGATTGTTGAAAGAACTTATGTTCCAGTGATAGGTGTGGATCACCTGGATGTCAACAGCAGAACGTCGTAAAATGATTGTACTGACTGACCTAAGGTCGTTAGTCTGTACAGCTAATTCCCCCAGAGCCACCATGATAACATTCATTAATAGCAGAATCACACCATAGAATCACACCATGGATAGTAAAATGAGTGTAATGACCTATTGGCCATAGGTCTCTAGAGCTGATTCACACAGAGAATATATAGTGCAACATCCATCAATCAGAGATACAGTGGGGAGAACAAGTATTTGATACATTGCCGATTTTTCAGGTTTTCCTACTTACAAAGCATGTAGAGGTCTGTAATTTTTATCATAGGTACACTTCAACTGTGAGAGACAGAATCTAAAACAAAAATCCAGAAAATCACATTATATGATTTTTAAGTCATTTATTTGCATTTTATTGCATGACATAAGTATTTGATTCATCAGAAAAGCAGAACTTAATATTTGGTACAGAAACATTTGTTTGCAATTACAGAGATTATACGTTTCCTGTAGTTCTTGACCAGGTTTGTAGTTCTTGTAGTTATTGACCACTCCTCCATACAGACCTTCTCCAGATCCTTCAAGTTTCGGGGTTGTCGCTGGGCAATACGGACTTTCAGCTCCCTCCAAAGATTTTCTATTGGGTTCAGGTCTGGAGACTGGCTAGGCCACTCCAGGACCTTGAGATGCTTCTTACGGAGCCACTCCTTAGTTGCCCTGGCTGTGTGTTTCGGGTCGTTGCCATGCTGGAAGACCCAGCCACGACCCATCTTCAATGCTCTTACTGAGGGAAGGAGGTTGTTGGCCAAGATCTCGCGATACATCCGTCCTCCCCTCAATACGGTGCAGAAAAGCATCCCCAAAAATGATGTTTCCACCTCCATGCTTCACAGTTGGGATGGTGTTCTTGGGGTTGTACTCATCCTTCTTCTTCCTCCTAACACGGCGAGTGGAGTTTTGACCAAAAAGCTGTATTTTTGTCTCATCAGACTCCCATTCCTCCTCTGGATCATCCAGATGGTCATTGGCAAACTTCAGACGGGCCTGGACATGCGCTGGCTTGAGCTGGGGGACCTTGCTTGCGCTGCAGGATTTTAATCCATGACGGCATAGTGTGTTACTAATGGTTTTCTTTGAGACTGTGGTCCCAGCTCTCTTCAGGTCATTGACCAGGTCCTGCCGTGGAGTTCTGGGCTGATTCCTCACCTTCGTCATGATCATTGATCTTGCATGGAGCCCCAGGCCGAGGGTGATGCACCGTCATCTTCTTTTGTTTATTTATTTTTTAATTTGACCCCTTTTTCTCCCCAATTTCGTGGTATCCAATTGTTGTAGTAGCTACTATCTTGTCTCATCGCTACAACTCCCGTACGGGCTCGGGAGAAACGAAGGTTGAAAGTCACGCGTCCTCCGATACACAACCCAACCAAGCCGCACTGCTTCTTAACACAGCGCACATCCAACCCGGAAGCCAGCCGCACCAATGCGCCGGAGGAAACACCGTGCACCTGGCCACCTTGGTTAGCGTACACTGCGCCCAGCCCGCCACAGGAGTCGCTGGTGCGCGATGAGACAACCCTACCGACCAAGCTAGGCCAATTTTGCGTCGCCCCACGGACCTCCCGGTCGCGGTCGGTTACGACAGAGCCTGGGCGCGAACCCAGGGACTCTGAGATCATCAAGGACATCAACCACCCAAGCCACTGCCTGTTCACCCCGCTATCATCCAGAAGGCGAGGTCAGTACAGGTGCATCAAAGCTGGGACCGAGAGACTGAAAAACAGCTTCTATCTCAAGGCTATCAGACTGTTAAACAGCCACCACTAACATTGAGTGGCTGCTGCCAACACACTGACACTGACTCAACTCCAGCCACTTTAATAATGGGAATTGATGGGAAATGATGTAAATATATCACTAGCCACTTTAAACAATGCTACCTTATATAATGTTACTTACCCTACATTATTCATCTCATAGGCATACGTATATACTGTACTCTATATCATCGACTGTATCCTTATGTAATACATGTATCACTAGCCACTTTAACTATGCCACTTTGTTTACATACTCATCTCATATGTATATACTGTACTCGATACAATCTACTGTATCTGCCTATGCTGCTCTGTACCATCACTCATTCATATATCCTTATGTACATATTCTTTATCCCCTCACACTGTGTACAAGACAGTAGTTTTGGAATTGTTAGTTAGATTACTTGTTGGTTATTACTGCATTGTCGGAACTAGAAGCACAAGCATTTCGCTACACTCGCATTAACATCTGCTAACCATGTGTATGTGACAAATACAAATTTGATTTGATTGATTTGATGGCACAGCTGGCGCTGCGGTACAGCGCCCTTAACCACTGCGCCACCCGGGAGGCCCACTTCTTCCATTTTCTAATAATTGTGCCAACAGTTGTTGCCTTCACACCAAGCTGCTTGCCTATTGTCCTGTAGCCCATCCCAGCCTTGAGCAGGTATACAATTTTATCCCTGATGTCCTTACACAGCTCTCTGGTCTTGGCCATTGTGGAGAGGTTGGAGTCTGTTTGATTGAGTGTGTGGACAGGTGTCTTTTATACAGATTTGTAAGTAGGAAAACCTGCAAAATCGGCAGTGTATCAAATACTTGTTCTCCCCACTGTACATAGATACAATCAGAGATACATAACTCCCCAACCTTGGACCAAATTAGGCTAATGTTAGATGAATTTAGTTCTTATGTGTTCATTAACCAATTCAATTAAAACACTCTGTCCGTTTCTAAGAATTTGTAAGGTTCTTGTTTGCATAAAATGAACAGAGACCAGCCACCAAAATTAGCCAATAGCGTTTATTCTCGAGAGCGCTGGTCATAATACCATGTACATACAATGGCAATATAGTTCACAAGCCTTCTCACATTGTCTGCCAACTGTTAAACAATCTACTACAAGCCCAAGGTCTCTCCACTCCCTGGGTGGGGACAGAATGTCCTGTAAGGAACACAGTATTCCAGCCGGTCCAACGATAGCTCCATTAGTTTCTAACAAGGAACAGAAAGTCCTTGTTCTAACTCTTGACTAAAACTACTAGTTATAGTTCTACGTTAAATGTATTCATCATTTAGTCATTATTCATAAAAATCCCATAACAGCTAATGAGTGTCAGATCATAGTGTGAATGCATGGAGTTCACTTCTTAGTAAAAGGGCTCGTGAGCACTAACATGTGAAGTTCATATGAGCATGTCAAATTGGGTGCCAAATGAAAGCCAAGAGTTTATATTTTTGCGAAATTAAGCCATATATGCATTTTTCAACCAGTTTCCATCCTAATAATTAGGAATAAGCAAAGGCTTTGATTTCTGGTCAAACAGATGGAAAAGTTTTTTTTAGAAAACATCTAGCAGAAAAGGTCTTAAAGGTATTAGAAATAAATCAAAACACAATAATGTTGAAGTAAATACCCCTGCCATCTAATATCAACTCTTATATTTAGTTCTGGAGGAATGTTTCTGCTTTCTGTTAGTTTAAGAAACATTGCCTTGTGAGTTGAGATTCTGTGTTTTTTCACATGTTCAGTGAAAAATTGTTAAAAGTAGTCCTTGTGCATAGAGTTATATGGTTTGTTAAACTTTAAAATCAATGGTTTTTGTTTGGCATTCATTTTAAGTGTCAGCGCAATTCCGTTTCCGTGGAATTGCCTATGTGTCAATAGTTGAATGCCATAGGATATGCCATAGGGGTTGGCGATAAGACCAGGACTAGGCTAAGGGGTGATTTTTAGATTCTAATATTAAAAATGAGAAGATCGCTTTGAATCTAAACATTGTCAATAAAGGTGGTAACTTGGAGCATATTCAGTTAATGGGCCTTTTTGTTCTTTTCAAGTATACTTCATTAGCCCAACAACTACGTTTTTAAGGATGTGCCTATGACCACAAACCTTTCAACAGGCAAGAGTACACTCAGAATTTCTTTGTTATAAATGATCCTAATATCTGACCAAACTCAGGTCTTTACAAAAGTCTGAATGGTTTGAGGTCAATAGCCGCGATGGCAGCTGTCAGGATAGACAGGAATTTGTATTGCTTTAGAGACGGTTATTAATTACCATCTGTAACTGATGATGAGTCATATCAAGTGGGATCTTGAGAGGGTTTGTTTGAGATGGCCTGTAATAAAACAGGACTGGTCGTTGTGAGTCATTCCACTGGGTGTCTCACAATGTAGCTAGAGTGACGACCCTGAATGAATAAGGGTAGTGTTGCAAGATAGATCTATGATAATCATAAGCTATCATTATAGACAGATACCATCATGAAAACATCCTATACCAGCATACCCACCACACCTGAATGGTAGGCCAGTAGACTTGGTGCAGTAGGTGAACATTTCAACACTGTCATGTTTACACTTCATTAGTGTTTACATATATATTTCACTCATCCACATAAATAGGTTGCAAATCGAACATTTGAAATTAACGACTGGTTTTCAGCTGTGGTTGAAGAGTAGTTACAGCTTTTATAACGTCCAGCAGATGGAGTACGTCGACCGTCCATAAAAAATGTGTTAAATAAAGTTTCTTCACACACCGGAAGGTGAAGAACACAGAGAAAAATACAACTATTTTAGGACAAGGAATACAGTCACTGATGTTACACTATTACCAGCCACTCAACAAGCGTACTTGGGGGAGCACAATTCTGTCGCCTGGGTTAAGTTTCCAGTGTTTCTTTGCCATGTCTGAGAAAGGATATTAATCAAGCAGTTCAGTTTTTGATGAACATTAAATGTTAGGACAAACATTAGTCGAGCTGATAAAGTTGCAGTTCGCTGAACAAGTGATTCGAGTCACTCGTGTATTATCTTTCTAAGAATGAATGATGAAATATATGATGAAATATAACGAGGTGATTTTAAAAAAAAAATCTGAGTCTGAATCTGATTAATGTTCATATTTTATGCGTAGATGTTGGAGGTCATTGCTGTCAAGTTTTATATATATATATATATATATTTATATGTGTGTTTTTTTTTGTTATGTTGTTGTATGCAACAGGTGCTAGTAATGTAGATGTGGTATGAAGATTTCAGCCATTTATCCGAATAATTTTTGCTCAATATAAATAGATAACCCATAGTGGTCAAAGATCATTCATGGTTAAAATGGTAAACAGGAGATCTTATCATTCGGTTAGATGTTATGTAGACAGTTTATGGTTTTGTTGATCCAGGGAATAGGGCAGGCTAATCAGTTTGGAGGTATAATACTTTGTGATAATGCATGATCTTTTGTAGCCAAGTTGATTTACCGATCAAGTTTCCTCTAATTCCATGCCTCACTTCATGTTCAAATGGCCATGTCATCAGACTGTCTACTATATATTTCACTTGGAAATATTCTGTAATTACTGTAGGCAAGTTGTCCTTTGTCCTGGGCACATTCTTGTTTTTTCCAAGCACTACACAGCTGATTCAAATGATCAAACTATCATCAAGCTTTAATGATTTGAATCAGGTGTGTAGTGCAAAGTCAAAAACAAAATTGTCACTCATTTGTGTCACAGGGAACATGATTAAGAAACGCTGCTCTAGCTGTAGGATAGTCACTAAGCAGAACTTTCAGTTGCACACCGGAGAAATGTAAATAGACCTTGAATACTTAAACAAATGTTGTAGTGTGAACAACACAGCAGATATGATATGCATTTGCTTCTAAAATCCAATTAAAATGAATGGAAATATATGGTTTGCAAAATAGTATCCTACAAGATTCTGCCATTTTTGCCATTGGAATGATTGCATTGATTTTTCTACTGGTTTGTGCTCCTTGGTAAAATGGAAGATAATATGATATGCTCCCAATGAACCTTCAATTACATATCTTTGCAAAGAGAAAATGTTTATTTTTAATGTGATAAAATATTATGTTTATCTGAATGAACCTCTTTCCTCTCAGAAATGTTCCTGTACATTATTGGACTGGTGGCTTTTTGGTTTGTGTTCCGCTGGTACAGGGAACTCGCAAGAGTACCCAATAAAGGAGAGAAATATGTCTACATCACTGGCTGTGACTCTGGGTTCGGGAACCTTCTGGCCAGACACCTGGACAAGCTGGGCTTCTGTGTGATCGCAGCCTGCTACACTGAGAAGGGGGAGGATGAGCTGAAGAAGGTCTCTTCTGAACGATTGAACACAGTCCACCTGGATGTCATCAGCACTGACAGTGTCAACAAAGCAACAGCATTCATCAAAACCTTGGTTGGGGAGAAGGGTGTGTGTCTTTTGAAGTCCAATTTAGCCAAATGTTGCAACTTTTGTAATACTTGGATATTTTGGTATTCAAAATATCCAAGTATCTATACTGACTGTTGGTCTACTCAATAATTATAATTACTATGCGTCAGATTAAACTTGCTATGGAATTTCTAACCACAAACATCCTAAAGGTCCAATGCAGCTGTTATCTCTATCAAATACTTTCTGGGTAAGAATTAAGTACCTTACTCTGATTTGTTTTTAAATTCAAATGGTCAAAAAGAAACAACTTGCTTCTTAGCAAAGAGCAATTTCTCAAGCAAGATTTTTGCTAGGACTGTCTGGGAGTGGCCTGAGTGGGGAGAACTGAAAACTAGCTGTTATTGGTAGACTGGTTTGGATGTCACCGGACAGGCCAAAAACGCAATCCCACTAAAACAGTGACATTTCTTGCAATCTTTTCAAACCGCTCTTACACTAAAAGGGCATTATCATAATGTTTACAATTTCACAGTATTATTCCAACCTCAGTGTGGAAAAATATACAGTTGAAGTCGGAAGTTTACATGCACCTTAGCCAAATACATTTAAACTCAGTTTTTCACAATTCATGACATTTAATCCTAGTAAAAAATCCCTGTCTTAGGTCAGATAGGATCACCACTTTATTTTACGGATGTGAAATGTCAGAATAATAGTAGAGCATTATATATTTCAGCTTTTGATTTCTTTCATCACATTCCCAGTGGGTTAGAAGTTTACATACACTCAATTAGTATTTGGTAGCATTGTCTTGAAATTGTTTATCTCGGGTCAAATGTTTCGGGTAGCCTTCCACAAGCTTCCCACAATAAATTGGGTGAATTTTGGCCCATTCCTACAGACAGAGCTGGTGGAACTGAGTCAGGTTTGTAGGCTTCTTTGCTCGCACACGCTTTTTATTCTGCCCACAAATCTTCTATAGGATTGAGGTCAGGGCTTTGTGATGGCCACTCCAATCACTTGACTTTGTTGTCCTTAAGCCATTTTGCCACAACTTTGGAAGTATGCTTGGGGTCATTGTGCATTTAGAAGACCCATTTGCGACCAAGCTTTAACTTCCTGGCTGATGTCTTGAGATGTTGCTTCAATATGTCCACATAATTTGAATTCCTCATGATGCTATCTATTTTGTGAAGTGCACCTGTCCCTCCTGCAGCAAAGCACCCCCACAACATGATGCTACCACCTCTGTGCTTCACGGTTGGGATGGTGTTCTTCGGCTTGCAAGCCTCCCCCTTTTTCCTCCAAACATAACGATGGTCATTATGGCCAAACAGTTCTATTTTTGTTTCATCAGACCAGAGGGCATTTCTCCAAAAAGTACGATCTTTGTCCCCATGTGCAGTTGCAAACCGTAGTCTGGCATTTTTATGGTGGTTTGGGAGCAGTGGCTTCTTCCTTGCTGAGCGGCCTTTCAGGTTATGTCGATATAGGACTCGTTTTACTGTGGATATAGATACTTTTATACCTGTTTCCTCCAGCATCTTCACAAGGTCCTTTGCTGTTGTTCTGGGATTGATTTGCACTTTTCACACCTAAGTACGTTCATCAATAGGAGACAACGCGTCTCCTTCCTGAGCGGTATGACGGCTGCGTGGTCCCATGGTGTTTATACTTGCATACTATTGTTTGTACAGATGAACGTGGTACCTTCAGGCGTTTGGAAATTGCTCCCAAGGATGAACCAGACTTGTGGAGGTCTACAAAAAATAAATTCTGAGGTCCTGGCTGATTTCTATTGATTTTCCAAGAAATTTGTGGAGTGGTTGAAAAAATAGTTTTAATGACTTCAACCTAAGTGTATGTAAACTTCTGACTTCAACTGTACATATAAAACACAGGAAAATCAGGTGTTTGACTGCACTGGGCCTTTTAAGTTAACATTTCTCACTGTAAGATACCTCACTCCCATATGTGACAACTGGCATGTAAGCACTTGATGACATTTGGATGAAAACATTCCATGCCTACATCCTTCATTGTGACTACAGCCTGTGTCCTGCTGTGTGTGTGTGTGTGTGATTTTGTCTGTACAATATGGTCTGCCTTAATATTTTTTTTCAGGTCTGTGGGCTGTGGTGAACAATGCTGGAGTCTCTGTACCATCAGGTCCCTGTGACTGGATGACCGTCGACGACTACAAGTCCATGTTGGATGTTAACCTTATTGGAGTCATTGGTGTGACACTGAGTGTCCTGCCCCTCATCAAGAAGGCCAGGGGCAGGGTGGTGAATGTGGCCAGCGTGTTTGGGAGGATAAGCGCCTTTGGGGGTCCCTACTGTGTGTCAAAATATGGAGTGGAGGCTTTCAATGACAGTCTACGGTGCGAGGCCTGGCCTTTTGTCTAAGAATATACTGTATTGGGTTTATTTGAATGAGTTTGAGAATTGTAGCAAACTGAATAGTGATGCTCAGAACATTATTCTCTATGGCTCTGAGTTTATATGGATACTGTATTGCAGACATGTTTTAATGTTTGTTTTGGCACATTTTCTGTTTTTGAATTCCAGGATGAACATGTCAGCGTTTGGAGTTAAAGTCCTGTGTCTTGAACCAGGATTTTTCAAAACAAGTGTGACTGATCTAAATCTCCTGAGAAAGAATGTAAAGACATTGTGGGATAATCTGTCTGAAGAAATCAAAGATCAATATGGACATGATTACCCAGAGAGAGGTACTGTAAAAAATATATTGTTTAAAAAAAAAATTGAAACAAACAAATATACACATGAACCTGTGCATGCTGCTGTAGTGTGATTGACGCAAATAGGTTCATCAAAACCTGTGTGACAGAATGACAAGCACTTCAAGAACGGGCTGACAGGGATTGCCCAGGGCAAATGAACTGGGCAAGTTAGGTCTGCCTTTGACGTCAGCTTGTTAATGGAGGTAATACCTTTCTTCCAGCAAATGTGACATTGGAGAAGAATGTTGCGACGTTGCTGGATGGGGACCTGATGAAGGTTGTGAGCTGCATGGAGCACGACATCTCTGCTCTCCACCCTCGGACACGCTACTCACCTGGCTGGGATGCCAAGTTCTTATGGTTGCCAATGTCCTACCTGCCAACTTGGATCGCTGACAAAATGCTCCTAAAAGATATGGCCAAACCAACAGGATCTATTCTTTAATGTTAATGGTTGTCTGACCAAAAGTAAGAACAAGTCTTTATTTACACCCACGGGACAGCAAGAAAAATGCCATTTTTTTTTACAATGAGAAAAAAGTATTGCCATTGATTCAACCAATTGAATGAAAAATGAACAACTTAAACAGAGTTGGGATTTGCGTTTTGTCTAATCACATTTTGTATTTGTATGGTGTTTCACTGGTCTGATAATAAAATTGAATGGAAAGAGTTTGTGGTTTAGAGGATGTTTTCATTGTGTCCACTTGATACATACAGTAAATTATATTCTGTCTCTAGACCATAAATCCAAACTCTAGTCTAGATCTACTCGGGCTGGGTATCTGTATAAGTTCTTTGTGACATCTGCTGATGTAAATATGTATAAATACATTTGATTAGCTTATTAGCTACCCAATCTCATTGAAGGATACAACCAATAGTTGTTTCCCAGGTTACTAAGGGGAGATGGCTGCTGCTGATTATAGTATTATGTGCATCTACTTTACCTGCTCTGGCTCCCTTCTTCTCATTCATTGGTCTTGAACAACGTCCCACTTACACTGCTCTGCTCAATTATACTGTGTGACTTTGCAGAATGGAGTGCACCTTCAAAATAAAAACATGAGTGACCTAGCCCTAGAGGCAATCAGATGAAAGAGGATGCATTTACCAGGACTTATGGTCATGTAAACCATTGAAGGTCAAAGGGACATATTACACAATCAAGCAGCACAGACCTTCGACACGGCTCCCATTCTGTAGCCCCTCAAAGTCTTCTTATAGTAGCCACTGGGAAGCACGTAGGTTGGACTGCAGAACAAACTCCATTCTGCTTTTTTTTTATATACTGGATGAGAAAACACCAAACTTGCAAGTAGCCATGGTAGGTCCAATGTATAATTTACATTACAGAAGATGTTGTATAGGATGCAAAATGTCCCTAAATTCCTGGATTTTTCAGAAATCCTAGAATTTGTGGAAACTAACGAATTTTGTAACCCTAATCCCATGCAAGTGTAAGCAGTAATAATGTTCCACCCTTTTAATGGTCAATTGTGAACAAATTGAATTCAACACTACATACTTATTGCATTTGTGAATATAGGTTTATATATAATTGTGTGGGTATATATTATACTTTTTTACATAAACATAACACTGCCAGAAATAAATTACCTTTAACCTTGTTTACAACAGTGTGTGTACATTATTTACTTTACCACCGTGTTTATGTACACATTTATGAGAGACCAGGAGGCCATCTGGTGGTTAGATAAGCGCTATTACAGTTGTTTGCCATTATACTGCTATGATAGAATAGTGTCATGATGATAACCAAATAGACTTAGTCTACTGTATGATTTACAGCAAATTATTCCCATCAAAAAACAAAAGCTTCCTAATCAAATGTTTACTCTCATTGGATATACCTGTGACTTGCTACCATTAATTTCAACTGCGGAATCAGAAATAATTATTGAAAAAGGAGGGTTGTAGAATTGTATAATTTTCCATTCAGCCACGTTCTCTCAAACCAGAAATACGCTTTTAGGTATTATCTTTCAACCTGCCAGACGTATACTATGTCAAATGAAAAGCTGTGAGCTGCTTGCAGCCAAGTTTGCTTATGACCAGGTGACTGCTGTGATTATGGCAAACTAATAATATAATCCTTCAGGTGTGTACCAGTTCTGTAAGCAAGATAGACAAGGAGTATGGCGACGGAGGACACAGACAAACAACTGCATCTGAAAAGAAACAGAATAATTATACTGTAGGCCTACTCTAAACACGAAGCTATTGTCTTAATTTGAAAACTCATATGATTTAATATGGTTCTTTAGAGCCTATTCCTCTTTATCAATATAGTTATGCTGTTTGTATTATACTGGCAAACATGTCAACTTTTCAAATGAATGAGTAATTGGAATACGAATGGATGAAGACTCAGCTTTCTCTGGTGTAAGTGTTTTGAAGGAAAGACAAGATGATAATATGTTATTGAAAAGGTACCATTATATAACTGAAATGTGACTCCCTACAGGTCTTTCCTGTGGTGTCTGAAGAGAATATTCTATTAGATTTGTTTCAGGTGAGATTGATACAGTTCCTTATCTTTAATAACTTTATAACATTACTTTCTTTATTACATTGCTTGATTGATTATGCAAGAAATAATGTCATTTTATGCATGTCTGTTTTAGGCACACTTGGCTCTATCCTGCATACTCATTTCAGTTACAGCCATAGCCATCGCCTGGTTTATTAGAGATTCTTTCAAAGTTGAAGATTTTGACCAGAAACATGTCTTTATCACGGGCTGTGATAGCGGATTTGGAAATTTGGTGGCAAGGCAGCTTGACGAAAAGGGGTTTCATGTAATAGCCGCATGTCTCACGGAGAAAGGTGAATCGGAATTGAAGGCTGCGGCCACTCCCAGACTGAAGACAGTTCTGTTCAATGTTACCGACAGTCCGAGCATCGAGAGTGCGGTGGAGTTTGTGCGCGCGGAGGTTGGAGAGCGAGGTAAGTGAGGAAGGCAGCATGGGGGTGGATAGGGTGCCAGTCAGAGTCGAGCACCGGGCGAGATAAAAAATGAGATAGGGGTGCTTGACTAACCGAAACTGACCCATACATCTGCATATTTTCAAACCACTATCACCTTGCGAGCTGCTGAGGAAACATCTAGAAAGCCTACCGTAACATTATCTAGACACAGTGATGAGAACATTGACAAACTTTTGTTAGTCACCAGACAAGTTTACTCTGAATCACATAAATGGTCTATGTGATTTGAATTAGATGCCAAATTGGAATATTCTTGCTTTAAACACTAAACACTAAAACATATTGATTTATGGCTATCCCAAGCTTTGCAATATTACTACTGCACTTACTGGAGCCCAACCCATTTAGAATGGAATATTTGGTGCAAGATCCACAATCATGTCATGCATCCTTTACCTCTTTCCACAAGCAGATTAGTGAATGGAATATTTAAGACACCTTTGCTTCACATATCCAGCCCTGGTTAAAGATGAATTAATTGCCTTTTGACATTCCCAGAATTCATCTAGCTATTGATAGGACACATATTGCAGTATGGGGCATCACTCTAGGATTACATGTAGTAGAAAAGAGTGTGTGTTACACTGCAACTGTTCTGTAGAGTAACTGTAGTATCTCTTTCTACCCACATTTCTCATCATATAAGAGTACTCTAATACTTGATAATGCTGTATCACATGTCGTTATTGAAGGAAATCTCCTTCCCTCTCTGTATCACAGGTCTCTGGGGGCTGATCAACAATGCTGGGAGGTCCACACCTATAGGCCCCACTGAATGGATGCAGTTGGAGGACTTCAAGAAAGTTCTAGATGTGAATTTAATAGGTCTGATTGACGTGACCCTGAAGTTCCTCCCACTCTTAAAGAAGGCTCAAGGAAGGGTGGTCAATGTTGCCAGTATCCTGGGGAGGCTTGCCCTCAACGGAGGAGGCTACTGCCTATCTAAGTATGGTGTGGAGGCCTTCTCTGACAGCCTTAGGTACTGTGGCATTGTTTTACAGTATAATGAACTCAGTAAACTAGGGATTGATTTCCAAGCATTCTATTACGGAACTGTAACTGTGCGACGCTGTGCAGGGTAGATTCGCACCACAGAGTTATTCATAGATTTAAGCATCTTAGTGTATTAGCTAGATAACGACTAAGCTGCTTGCTCTTATGTTCAGGCGGGATATGCAGCATTTTGGTGTAAAAGTGAGTATCATTGAGCCTGGTTTCTTCAAGACGGGTGTGACCAGGCTGGACCTCATTGAAGCAGACCTGCAGAGACTGTGGAACCGTCTCCCCGAGGAGGTCAAGCACTCATATGGACCCAAATTCTTTGACGAATGTGAGTAAATACTGTGTACTGTATGTTTTTTTTTAAATGGTTGAGTCATGTCATTACAATGCTGAAACGTTCATGTCTGATTCTCATCCATTTCCTGTGGTCTATTACAGATGTAAAAGCTCAGGATTTCTCCATGGGTCTCCTGTGCAGTTCAGACATCTCCAAGGTGACCAGTTGCATGCAGCATGCTCTTACAGCCCGCCACCCGCGGACCCGCTACTCACCTGGTTGGGATGCTAAGCTCATTTGGATCCCCCTGTCCTACCTCCCTGCGTTCATAGCAGACTTCACAGTCGCTGTTCTACTTCCTGTCCCCAAAGACAACAGAAAGAGCCATGCAAACCAAGTGGGTGTGGCAAACACATAAGCCACTGGACTCTTTCCTTTATCAATCACATCTATGATGCGTTTTAGATTGATTTCTATTCATGATTTGCATTTCAAGGATGTTGATACTGCACTGAATACAAATATAAGTGCAACATGTAAGGTGTTGGTCCCATGTTTCATGAGTTGAAATAAATCCCCAACATTTTCCATACGCACAAAAAAAGCGTATTTCTCTCTATTTGTTGTGCTCACATTTGTTTACATCCCTGTTAGTGAGCATTTCTCCATTGCTAAGATAATCCATCCACCTGACAGGTGTGGTATATCAAGAAGCTTATTAAACAGCATGATCATTACACAGGGGCACCTTGTGCTGGGGACAATAAAAGTCTGAGGAGTATTTCTTCCAATAATAAAGCCATTTTGTCAGGAAAAATACATTCTAATTGTCTGGTCCTGGCTCCCCAGTGTGTGAGCCTGGCTGCTAAATGGGTGGGCCTATACCCTCCAAGGCCCACCCATGGCTGCACCCCTGCCCAGTCATATGAAATCCCAAAACTGGAATTTATTATACACTATAGATATACACAAGTATGTGGACACCCCTTCAAATTAGTGGATTTGGCTATTTCAGCCATACCCGTTGCTAACAGGTGTATACAATCGAGCACACAGCCATGCAATCTCAATAGACAAAAATTAGCAGTAGAATGGCCTTTCTGAAGAGTTCAGTGACCTTCAACGTGGCACTATCATAGGATGCCACCTTTCCAACAAGTCAATTCATAACATTTCTGCCCTGCTAGAGCTGCCCCGGTCAACTGTAAGTGCTGTTATCGTGAAGTGGAAATGTCTAGGAGCAACATCGGCTCAGCTGCAAAGTTGTAGGCCACACAAGCTCACAGAACAGAACATTGCCTCTGGAAGCAACGTCAGCACTGTTCATCGGGAGCTTCTTGAAATGTGTTTCCTTGGCCGAGCAGCCGCACACAAGCCTAAGATCACCATGCGCAATGACAAGCATCGGCTGGAGTGGTGTAAAGCTTGCCGCCATTGGACTCTGGAGCAGTGGAAACGAGTTCTCTGGGATGATGAATCACGCTTCACTATCTGGCAGTCGGATAGACGAATCTGGGTTTGGCGGATGCCAGGAGAATGCTACCTGCCCCAATGCATAGTGCCAGCTGTAAAGTTTGGTAGAGGAGGAATAATGTTTTGTGGCTGTTTTCCATAGTTCGGGCTAGGCCCCTTAGTTCCAGTGAAGGGAATTTGTCTTTTTTTGTACATTAAAATAACATCAAATTGATCAGACATACAGTGTAGACATTGTTAATGCTGTAAATGACTATACGAGGTGGAAGCGCCTGATTTTTTATGGGTTATCCACATAGGCCCATTATTAGCAACCATAACTCCTGTGTTCCAATGGCACTTTGTGTTAGCTTATACAAGTTTATCATTTTAAAAGGGTAATTGATCATTGGAAAACCCTTTTGCAATTATGTTATCACAGCTGAAAACTGTTGTTCTGATTAAATAAATTAGAAAACTGGCCTTCTTTAGACTAGTTGAGTATCTGGAGCATCAGCATTTTGGGTTTGATTACAGGCTTAAAATGGCCAGAAACAAAAACCTTCTGAAACTCATCATTCTATTCGTGTTCTGAGAAATTAAGGCGAGAAATTGCCTGGACGTAGAACTAGAGGAATGCATATTGATAAGGCCACTGACCGGTCTAGGAAATTGCCTGCAGAAGCTGAGGCCAGTAGCGTAGGACTCAGTGGGGAGCCAGGACAGTCTAGGAAGGTGACAGGAAGGAGGACGAGCTGGGTGGACAGAGAGAAGCAAGGCACGTCCACGCCTTCCTGGGAAGGTGCAGGAGTGCTCCTCGGCCTGTCGCTTCCTCGCCTGGTTCTCCTCCAGGGGTGGTCCGACTCCCCGCAGTAGGAGTAGAGACCCTGTTGACGGCTGCGTTGACATCCCTCTGGGGGAAGGTGTGTCGTGCCCATCACCATGGGCTCAACCTCGCTGGAGGTTCCTGGGAGAGACCCGAGCCCCCGGGATGGGCGACGATGGGCACGCAGGAAATGATCCAGGCAGATGGCCATGGCGATGAGCTGGTCAAGCGTGAGGTCCTCATCGAGACAGGCCAGCTCGGTCTGGACGTCCGCCTGTAGCCCGCTGTGGAAAACCGTCAACAAGGCATGGTCGCTCCAGCCAGTGGACGCAGACACTGTCCAGAAATCCAGAGCGTACTCAGACGCTGTCCTGGACCCCTGATGTAGACAGGTCCTCTGTAGGATGGTCGCAAACAGCACAGAAGAGTTGGGTGAAGCGCTCATAGGACTGCATCTCTGGACCGTCCCTCTCCCAGACGGCGTGCGCCCACTCCAGAACCCTGCCTGTCAGCACCGAGCTCACCAAGGCCACCTTGTCCCTCTCGGAGGCCATCCCGGCATGACGGGCAAGGTGGAGGTCACACTGCAGGAGAAACCCCCTACAATGAGCTGGGATGCCGTCAAACCACTCTGGGAGGGGCAGGTGGACATTGCTGTGTGGACCAGGTGATGTAGATGGTTGTGGGGTGGCTGGAACGACCGTGGGGAGCTGGGAAAGTGGTGGTGTAGCATGCACCTGGCGTATGGTCCGGAGCACCTCGTCCATGGCAGTCCAGGCATGAGTCGTGGTATAGGAGCTTCGCTCCTATAACGGAGATGTTGGGATGTCCTAATGCTTCCTGTTTTCTTGGGTCAGTCATTCTGTCATAAGTGTAGAGAGGAGTAGGCAGGAGGCAATCCCAGGTTTAGAACTACTGAGTTTATTAAAGCACTATATATTTAAAAAGCGAAACGAAACCCAAAGTGCAAAATAATAAAGTACTCAGGAAATAGTAGGAGAGATTCCTCTCAGGACAACAAGCAACATTTACAATGACCTACAAAGACAAATGACAGAGGGAGTATACCTACAGTGATAGAGTGGGGATTGGAACCAGGTGTGTGTAATGATTACGAGACAAGCCCGGGGTTGACGAGTGAAGGGAGTTTGCCAGCAGCAGGTTCGGCAGCAGCTAGAAGGCCGGCGACGCCGGACAGGAGGGGGAGCCAAAGCGAAGGTTGGTGTGACACATACAATGTGCTTCCAATTTAGTGGCAACAATTTGGGGAAGGTCCTTTCCTGAGTCAGCATGACAATGCCTCCGCACACAAAGCGAGGTCCATACAGAAATGGTTTGTCGAGATGTGTGGAAGAACTTGACTGGCCTGCACAGAGCCCTGACCTCAACCCCATCGAATACCAGGCTTAAGAAATGTTGCAACATCTAGAGGAAAGCCTTCCCAGAAGAGTGGAGGCTGTTATTGCAGCAAAGGGGGACCGACTCCATATTAATGCCCATGATTTTGGAATGAGCTGTTCAACGACCAGGTGTCCACATGTAACAGTATAAGTTTAGACCGTCCCCTCGCCCATACCCGGGCGCGAACCAGGGACCTTCTGCACACATCAACAGTCACCCTCGAAGCATCGTTACCCATCGCTCCACAAAAGCCGAGGCCCTTGCAGAGCAAGGGGAACTACTACTTCAAGGTCTCAGCGCAAGTGACGTCACTGATTGAAACGCTATTTAGCGCCCACGCTAACTAAGCTAGCCGTTTCACATCCGTTACACTCACCCCCCTTTTGACCTTCCTCCTTTTTCCGCAGCAACCAGTAATCCGGGTCAACAGCATCAATGTAACAGTACAAGTTTAAACCGTCCCCTCGCCCATACCCGGGCGCGAACCAGGGACCTTCTGCACACATCAACAGTCACCCTCGAAGCATCGTTACCATCGTCGCTCCACAAAAGCCGCGGCCCTTGCAGAGCAAGGGGAACTACTACTTCAAGGTCTCAGCGCAAGTGACGTCACTGATTGAAACGCTATTTAGCGCCCATGCTAACTAAGCTAGCCGTTTCACATCCGTTACACACATACCTTTGGTCATGTAGTGTATGAACTATAAATCAGTAATATATTTGAAATTGTTGCATGTTGCATTGTTCAGTAAAATAGATACTCAATGATGTACACTATCAGTCAAACGTTTTAGAACACCTACTCATTCAAGTTTTTTCTTTATTTTGTACTATTTTCTACATTGTAGAATAATAGTGAAAACATCAAAACTATGAAATAACACATATGGAATCATGTAGTAACCAAAAAAGTGTTGAAAAAAAATCAAAATATATTTTAGATTCTTCAAATAGCGAGCCTTTACCTTGATGACAGCTTTGCACAATCTTGGCATTCTCTCAACCAGCTTCATGAGGTAGTCACCTGGAATGCCTTTCAATTAGCAGGTGTGCCTTGTTAAATGTTAATTTGTGGAATTTCTTTCCTTCTTAATGCGTTTGAGCCAATCCGTTGTGTTGTGACAAGGTAGGGGGGTATACAGAAGATAGCTCTATTTGGTAAAATACCAAGTCCATATTATGGCAAGAACAGCTCAAATAAGCAAAGAGAAACGACAGTCCATCATTACTTTAAGACATGAAGGTCAGTCAATACAGAACGTTTCAAGAACTTTGAAAGTTTCAAGAACCACCAAGCGCTATGATGAAACTTGCTCTCATGAGGACGGCCACAGGAATGGAAGACTTGGAGTTACCTCTGCTGCAGAGGATCAGTTCATTAGAGTTACCAGCCTCATAAATTGCAGCCCAAATAAATGCTTCACAGAGTTCAAGTAACAGACACATCTCAACATCAACTGTTCAGAGGAGACTGTGTGAACCAGGCTGTCATGGTTGAATTGCTGCAAAAAAAACACCACTAAAGGACAGCAATAAGAAGAAGAGACTTGCTTGGGCCAAGAAACACGAGCAATGGAAATTGGAGATTTTTGGATCCAACCGCTGTGTCTTTGTGAGACGCGGTGTTGGTGAAAGGATGATCTCTGCATGTGTATTCCCCACCGTAAAGCATGGAGGAGGTGTTATGGTGTGGGGTTGCTTTTCTGGTGACACTGTCTGTGATTCATTTTGAATTCAAGGCACACATAACCAGCAAGGCTACCACAGCATTCTGCAGCGATACGCCATCCCATCTGGTTTGGGCTTAGTGGGACTATAATTTATTTTTCAACAGGACAATGACCCAACACACCTGCAGGCTGTGTAAGGGTTATTTTATCAAGAAGGAGTGTGATGGAGTGCTGCATCAGATGACCTGGTCTCCACAATCCCCCGACCTCAACCCAATTGAGATGGCTCGGGATGAGTCGAACCGCAGAGTGAAGGAAAAGTAGCCAACAAGTGCTCAGCATATGTGGGATCTCCTTCAAGACTGTTGGAAAAGCATTCCAGGTGAAGCTGGTTGAGAGAATGCCAAGAGTGTGCAAAGCTGTCATCAAGCTATTTGAAGAATCTCAAATATAAAATATCTTTTGATTTGTTTAACACTTTTGGTTACTACATGATTCCATATGTGTTATTTCATAGTGTTGATGTCTTCACTATTAATCTACAATGTAGAAAATAGTAAAAAAATAAAGAGAAACCCTTGAATGAGTAAGTGTTTTAAAACTTTTGACCGGTAGTGTACGTAGTGAATAATTCATGAATATTGAAATGAAATGTTCCTGAGGTGCCAAGAAAATATATACTACTGTGTTAATCACAATGTGGTTTAAGGTAAGAAAAACAGACTATTGAGATTGTAAAAAAAATAAAATAAAAAAACATGTATTCATTTCACGTCTCAGCAGCATAAATTTCGTCTCCCACTTTGCTAGCTAGAAAACCATTTGAGCATATTTAGAATGATCATTGATACAGTCTTTATTTGTCATTTTCATCACAATATAAAACAATCAAAGAGCACAGGATGTATAACCCATGTTTAGAAAATGACAGTCAGATTCCTAATTTCTTCAAATTCCGTATCTCCAGATGCTCTTGGACTTTACCAGCTCCAGAGTCACTAGAGATGTCCAACATTTTACATCTTCACACATTAAAATCATTGGCATATTCAAGTATTGTTCCAAATTAATTTTAAAAAGAGGCCATCATTATTCATTAAAAAGTCTTACCTAAATATGATCGTTTTGATTTATATATGCCAAAAAAAGTCAGGGAATTGTTTTTACAAGTTTGAACGTAAGTACCATGTAAATATGCTTAGCATACTATTCTTCGAGATATTCAGAATTTTGATAGTTTTCTTTTTACAGCATCTATAGATTTAGAATAGCTAAGGTAATTGGATCAGTTTGTGTTTGTTTTGCTCCCTGAAATGAGGTATATAAACATGCAAGATAAAATGCATACATCTTCAGTTTGGTTCAGTGGCAAAAATAGTTAGTTATCCTTTCAAAACATTGTCCTAATGCGATATATCTACTGTACATTCACAATGCACTTCACCTGTTATGTGTTACTTTGTTTATGAAGCACTATCGATAAGTTCATCTACTTCCAACAGCCAGAGAATATTATCGACAAAAATCTTACTCTTCAAATTTACAAATGTACAACATATTTATAACATTTCTATCAGCAGCTTCAGTGCAAAGATATACATATATTACATCACAATAAAAAAAAAATCAGGAAACAAGAATTGGCATCAGAAATATCCGAAGGCATAGTCACGACAGACCTCTTTTCTGTATGCTAAAGAAACGTTTGTCTAATTTCTTTTCTCAAAACAATCTTCGTTTTTTTTTTTTATTTTTTTTTTACACAGGCTGCATATAAAAATAGATTCTGTGCAAAGGAGAGTGTGTCTTTGATTCCCATCTGTGGGAAACGGGATTACACATCGCTGTCCTCTTTAACAAGGTTCGCTGTGTCTCGGAAAGTGTCCTCAGTTGGTGAGTAGGTGCTGGGACGATCCCTCTTGAAGGGTTTGGCGGGTGGGGCAAAGGGAGAGGGGTCAGTGGAGGAACTGTCCTCATTGCTTCCTACTGCTTTTTCATTCTGCATCTGAAAAACAACAAAGGGATGACTAGCAGAAAACAGGCCAACACAACCCCAAGGCCTCTTAACCTACAAGTTTGCCATTTTCTTCTGTAGAACAGGAATAGGAGCTGCTTGGGTGGCAGTATTGGCCTTACCTCTGAGTAGGTAGGGTTTTCAAAAGTTGTGCTTGGCTTAAATTTTCTTTTGAAGAAGCTCCACCTGGACTCCTGTCAATGTAGGACACAATTGCAGTAAATACAATATAATCCCTTACATTTAACTAATGATACAAGTACAGGGCGGGAGAGTCACCTGAACAGGCTTGGCTCTGGCTGTGGAACTGTCCACGGTGCACACAATCTGATCTGTATGGTACGCTGGGTTCGCAAGGTTCTTCTCTATCTGCTCACCGCTAACAGTAACAGTCACCTGTTAGGAGTAAAACAGCGCAGAGCAATTGGTACTGCTTTAACAATGATGTCAATCCCAACCTGCCCTAGGAATGTTCATGCAACAGTGTTGCCTTTGCGCACCTGTGTGGCGTGGATGACAGCAGGCTCACTAGACGTTCCAGCCGCTGCAGTGCCATACAGAGGGTTCTCAAATGTGATTGGCTGCCTCCCCGCATCCACGGCAAAGTTGTCATCCTGAAAGAGAGACAGTGTTATTCATCATGTCCCTCAAAGATGACACATTGCTATCTATCACCTACATGTATTTCAGGTTTGTAGTATGAACGCAATGCCCTGCAATTTGTGCTTTACCTTATTAACTACTGAACCCTGGCTGGGAATGTGTTGACTGTCTATTAGTGTTGTTAATAACAGACAGTAATAAAAAGCTGGAGCTGGAGCACCCCCAGAGAACATTATTTAGTGTGGAGGTGCTGACTAATGGAGAATAAACTGGAAGCTAGAAAAATAAAGAGAGTCGCTGTCACACCCTGACCATAGTTTGCTTTGTATGTTTCTATGTTTTGTTTGGTCAGGGTGTGATCTAAGTGGGCATTCTATGTTGGATGTCTAGTTTGTCTGTTTCTGTGTTTGGGCCTGTTATGGTTCTCAATCAGAGGCAGGTGTTAGTCATTGTCTCTGATTGGGAACCATATTTAGGTAGCCTGTTTTGTGTTGGGTTTTGTGGGTGATTGTCTATGTTGATTGCTTGTGTCAGCACAGTTCTCATTAGCGTCACGGTCGTTATTTTGTTTATTGTTTTTGTATAGTGTGTTTCAGTGTTCAGTGTTTTCTTTATTAAATACCAAGATGAACACTAACCACGCCGCATTTTGGTCCTCCGATTTTTCTCTGATTTTTCTCTTCAGATGAAGAGGAGGAAGACCGTGACAGTCGCACGCTCTATGTATACAGTATATCTCCCTACTCTTCTACGTACGCACACACTGTACATAGATTTGTATTGTGTTTTTGACTGTACGTTTGTTTATGTGCAACTCTGTGTTGTTGCTTTTGTTGCACTGCTTTGCTTTATCTTGGCCAGGTCGCAGTTGTAAATGAGAACTTGTTCTCAACTGGCCTACCTGGTTAAATAAAGGTGAAATAAAATAAAAATGTAAATAAACTCCCAGTAATTTCTTGGGTAAAACACCAATGTTTCGGCATCACTGTGCCTTCTTTAGGGTAGTATACACATACATACATACTGTATATATATATACACACACACACACACACGTGTATATATATAGTGTTTGACTCTCAATTTATTTTCATAGCTTAAAATAATGGACAAGGGAAAGATTTACAGAGGTCCAAATGGCCAAAGTCAATCGGGGTTCCCAGGCCTAACACAATATTAAAATGCTGACAATACAGTCTGAAGGTACAGTGACACCACTAAGTGCTAATCCAACACAATCCAGTGCTTACCAACTGCATGGCCCTGTCAATGAATGAAACCCCGATGGGTGGAGGTCCCAGATCCATGGTGACATTGTCACCCGAACGAAACGTCACCCCGTTCCCAGTGTCACCCGATTTCACCAGACTGCTTAGGCTGGAAAAGAGAGACGGTAGAAAAATAGTTTACAATTTCCAGGGTAACAATTCTCATTTGAAGCTCTGGTTTTAAAACGACACAACAGAGGCACGCACAGATGGGTGAGATCAGGTCAAAGCTGAGATCCTACCTGGGTAGTTTGGGCATGGATGGGATTAAGGAGCCAGTTCGTTTGTAGTTGAGGAAAACCCCAACAGCCAACGCTCCAGTGATGAGGATGATAATCACTGCTAAAAGTACGGCAACTGCTGAAGACAGAGATATCAGCAGCAATGTTTATTCCAGAACATTTCTACTCATCATTTGTAAGTGTCCAGATAAACATGTACATATCAGTAGTCCGAAACTAAAACAATTTCTCACTTATTGCTGGTAAATTACATGTAGAACATTTAATTTCATTCTGCATCTGAAAAACAACAAAGGGATGACTAGCAGAAAGCAGGCCAACACAACCCCAGGGCCTCTTAACCTACACGTAGCAATAAGAAGCAAACCTCAAAAAGTTAGAAGGAATAGAAACATATGTTCTGCATGTTTGCCATTTTCTACTGTAGAACAGTGGACTTATTACTTAGCTGACATTCTCCAAATTGAAGTTAAAAGGTTATAGAGTCACTTTACAGGAGAGAAAAACACCTTTAGTGTTTAACCAATCTCAAGGTCACAATCTAATTTGACCTTGATCTAACTAGGCAAGTGAGTTAAGAACAAATTCTTATTTTCAATGACGGCCTAGGAACAGTGGGTTAAATGCCTTGTTCAGGGGCAGAACAACAGATTTTTACTTTGTCAGCTTGGGGATTCGATCTGGCAACCTTTCAGTTATTAGTCCAACGCTCTAACCACTAGGCTACCTGCCACCCTAGTTGTGAGGCAACGGTTTCCAGAAAAATTATGTAATTTGTCTCTGACCAATGTTGTATAAGTATTCTATTGTGAACCATTGATCAGTGGAAACTTTTTTTATGAAGACTGGCATATTGGACTGACTTGTTTGGGGAGAAATCATATAGATATTCTACTTCTTATCTCATATTATAATATACCTGTTCCTGCAGGGGCACCCCTGGACTTTCCCATCTCACAGTAACTCCCTGCATAGCCATATGGACACCTGGAATATAAAATACAAAAAAAACAAAGTTTCTTCCTGCTGGAACGAAACACTCCTATGGCTTGTGGCTGTGGTGTTACATGTTATAATAATATAACAACGAATCTACTTCCTGACACCAGCTGCTGAACTCACTTGCACTTGGGCAGGCCCCCTTCGTCAGTGTAGCAGGTCCCTCCGTTCATGCATCTGCATGCAAGGGGCATTAAGACTGGAGCCTCAATGGCTGCAGGAGTGAAAGCCACGCACAAAGTCACCACAACGTCACCACAAGGTCACCACAACAATATCAAAGCAGCCATGCCTGCATGGAGTATGATTCCAACGATAAATGATGCAGCCAACATGGCAGGGAGGTGATGTGATTTAATGACCATACCTGCGTCACATTCGTTGGGGTTGAAGCCGACCAGGGAGGAGCCTTGTGGGCAGGTGCAGGTGTAGCCTCCAGGCCGCAGCAGACACAGGTGACTGCACATGTTCTTACAGGGGTTGGGTACTGATAGGTGGAAGAGATCAGTGACTACCTTACACTCACCAGACAGGAGAAAACTACAGTGTGTATGTTTAGACTTGAAAAACTCTAACCTGAACGGTTGTGTCTGTGCTCCTGGTAGATGCGGACTTGAGTCAGCCAGGGGTTGATGGTCAGCACCTTCACTTTGTCCCCCTTCCCAAACTTATCCGTCTTCCAGACTTCACCCCGCTCCTTGGTTGTCCAGTACACATGGCCCTCAAAGACATCCAGGCTGTAGGGATTACCAATATCTGAAGCAGAAAATGACCATACTCAATTAGCCATAGTTTCATAAGACCTAGTCTATTGAAGTCCCATTGAGGTCAGAATACCTCTTTTACAAGAGAGACTTTGTCCTGGACATGTGGTCTGATTTAATCAGTAACTTTTAAGGGAGTTAATAATGTAGATATTACAAAGACTGTAACATCACGATGTTAGCAACATCTAAGAAAGGTCTCAGTGGGTTCGGACCTCCAGACATGATGATCTTCCTCTCGGTGCCGTCCGGCTTCATGGACTCTATGATGTTCTCTTTGGAGTCACACCAGTAGATCCTGTCTCCATTCAGGTAGTCCAGAGCCAGTCCAGTGGGCCAGCCCAGGTCCTCATCCAACAGAACCTGCCTATGCTGTCCGTCCATCCAAGCAGACTCAATCCTGGGTCTCCTGCCCCAGTCTGTCCAGTACATGAGTCTAGGGAATGCACAGACACATAAAACAGTCTTTGTTAACTAGTGTTTTTGACTCCTTTGAAAGCTATATACTGTCGATCACTCGACATTGCTGTTATAGCTGAGAGGATCCAGTGTATTAGCTTATGGTGAACACACACACACACACACACACACACACACACACACACACACACACACACACACACACACACACACACACACACACACACACACACACACACACACACACACACACACACACACACTCATTCTTCTTTGGAACAAACAGAAAGCCTGTAGTTGATCACTTCTGTACCCGAGTGCTGGGTTGACAACAATAGCAGCTGGCTGGTCCAGGTCAGTATGGATCAACCACTTCCTGTAGCGACCATCTAACTTTGCCACTTCAATTCGATTGGTCCCTGCGTCTGTCCAGTAAATGTGGCTGAGAAACAGAAGGAAGATGTTAGATTGTATTCAACCCAAAAGGTATTTTCAAAAAACGAAAATAGTAAGCAATGAGTGAGGTCTTGTACCCTCCGATCCAGTCCACAGCGATGCCATCAGGGTTGGCAATGTATCTCAGGTTCAGATCCAACTCCTTCACTGGGTTATTGCCGTTGTCATTGAAAGTGGTCATGTAGGCCCGCTTGATAGAGCCAAACTGAGAGCCTCGGCCCAGAACTGTCCAGTACACAATACCTAAAAGCACAACAGGGTCATATTCATAAGCACACATCATAGCAAAATGTTTGCAATGGAAAATGCAAACAGGTGTTTCTCATTTAACAAGTTCAGGTAGTCCCTCCCTGTTTCGACCCATTTGCTTCTGTTTGGTTCCTAATGAAGTGGAGTAAAAATTAAAACCTCCCCAGTCACTGTATCACTCCCATAAGTGCTCTTCACATAAGCCCAAGAGAACTGCCTAGTTAACTAGTTGAGCTGAAGGTCTTACTGAGTCCGATGCCCTCTGGATCCCACTGGTAGTCCAGAGCCTGGATGTGCTCCATGTTGTCCACGTAGTCTGAATACTGCTCTGAGGACAGGTTGAAGCAACGAATCCGCACATTGTCGGGCAGAAGCAGCACTGGTGGGTATCCTGAAATGGAGAATGGAGAATATGGTAACTTCCTTAACAATCTTGACTGACAGATCGGAGACAGAGGTTGCGTCCCAAATGGCACCATCTTCCCTGTTGTAGCAAACTGGCTCAAATGAAGATCCTACATCTGTATGGGCCCTGGTCAAAAGTAGTGCACTACAAAGGGAATAGGGTGCATTTAGGATGCAGACAAAATGACTTGTCCAGCTAAGCTCTTACCCTCAGCAGCACACTCCATGCCATGCTGCTCGCTGACTGAGCGGAAGCCCTGGGCACAGAAGCACTCGTAACTGCCCTTGGAGTTCTGACACTCCTGTGGACATGTCCCGTAGACCTCACACTCGTTCACGTCTGATCACAAACACAAAAAACAGGAAAAACACAGAGAAAAGACCAAAATATTACTAATAGCGTAAGAAGAGGAAAGAATAGATCATCAAAGATTGTGATGTTGTTACAGAGTGGTGTTTTCTTCTACAGTCGTGGCCAAAAGTTTTGAGAATGACACAAATATACATTTTCACACAGTCTGCTGCCTCAGGTGGTATGATGGCAATTTGCATATACTCCGGAATGTTATGAAGAGCGATCAGATGAATTGCAATTAATTGCAAAGTCCCTCTTTGCCATGCAAATGAACTGAATCCCCCAAAAACATTTCCACTGCATTTCAGCCCTGCCACAAAAGGACCAGCTGACATCATGTCAGTGATTCTCTCATGAACACAGGTGTGAGTGTTGACGAGGACAAGGCTGGAGATCACTCTGTCATGCTGATTGAGTTTGAATAACAGCCTGGAAGCTTCAAAAGGAGGATGGTGCTTGGAATCATTGTTCTTCCTCTGTCAATCATTATTAACTGCAAGGAAACACATGCCGTCATCATTGCCTTGCACAAAAAGGGCTTCACAGGCAAGGATATTGCTGCCAGTAAGATTGCACCTAAATCAACCATTTATCGGATCATCAAGAACTTCAAGGAGAGCGGTTCAATTGTTGTGAAGAAGGCTTCAGGGCACCCAAGAAAGTCCAGCAAGTGCCAGGACCGTCTCCTAAAGTTGATTCAGCTGCGGGATCCAGTACAGAGCTTGCTCAGGAATGGCAGCAGGCAGGTGTGAGTGCATCTGCACGCACAGTGAGGCGAAGACTTTTGGAGGATGGCTTGGTGTCAAGAAGGGCAGCAAAGAAGCCACTTCTCTCTAGGAAAAACATCAGGGACAGACTGATATTCTGCAAAAGGTACAGGGATTGGACTGCTGAGGACTGGGGTAAAGTCATTTTCTCTGATAAATCCCCTTTCCGATTGTTTGGGGCATCCGGAAAAAAGCTTGTCCGGAGAAGACAAGGTGAGCGCTATCATCAGTCCTGTGTCATGCCAACAGTAAAGCATCCTGAGACCATTCATGTGTGGGGTTGCTTCTCAGCCAAGGGAGTGGGCTCACTCACAATTTTAACTAAGAACACAGCCATGAATAAAGAATGGTACCAACACATCCTCAGAGAGCAACTTTTTCCAACCATCCAGGAACAGTTTGGTGACGAACAATGCCTTTTCCAGCAAGATGGAGCACCTTGACATAAGGCAAAAGTGATAACTAAGTGGCTCGGGGAACAAAACATAAATTTTTTGGGTCCATGGCCAGGAAACTCCTCAGACTTTAATCCCGTTGAGAACTTGTGGTCAATCCTCAAGAGGCGGGTGGACAAACAAAAACCCACAAATTCTAACAAACTCCAAGCATTGATTATGCAAGAATGGGCTGCCATCAGTCAGGATGTGGCCCAGAAGTTAATTGACAGCATGCCAGGGCAGATTGCAGAGGTCTTGAAAAAGAAGGGTCAACACTGCAAATATTGACTCTTTGCATCAACTTCATGTAATCAGTAAAAGCCGTTGACACTTATGAAATGCTTGCAATTATACTTAAGTATTCCATAGTAACATCTGACAAAAATATCTAAAGACACTGAAGCAGCAAACTTTGTGGAAATTAATATTTGTGTCATTCTCAAAACTTTTGGCCACGACTGTACACTCAGGTGGTGCTGCTGCTTCCTGTACCTTCACATGTGTTCCTATCTGTCTGTCTGGGTTTGTATCCAGGCTTGCAGGAGCAAAGGAAACCTCCGTCTGTCAGATCTGTGCAGTTATGCTCACAGATGTTGTCACTGCAGGAGCGCCCACTGCCAACGTCTGGGCAGAGCATGTATACGTGTCACATTATGAGGGTCGACGTTTACTTTCACTTAAGTATTATACAAACAGCCATATGGCTTATCATAAGATAAAGGTTTGTGATGATTGAGATGTAGAGTGAAGACTGTGGTAAATGAGTTGGGTGGGTTACTCACTGCAGCCCAGCTCGTCAGAATGGTCTCCACAGTCATCATAGTCGTCACAGGTATACTGCAGTGGGATGCATTGGCCATTACTGCATTTGTACTCATCCTCTGAACATGGCCCATGTGTGGGGGTCTGGCCTGTGACAAACACAACATGTCAAGATGTCAATCCTCATGTTAAGATGTCAATCATTTTAGAGAGTAAAAGACATTGACATGAATTGGACAATTAATTTTGGTATTATTACATAATGATGTTTCATTTAACCTTTATTTAACTAGGCAAGTCAGTTAAGAACATATTCTTATTTTACTATGACGGCCTACCCCGGCCAAACTCTACCCTAACCCGGACGACGCCGGGCCAATTATGCGCCGCCCAATGGAACCGGTTGTGATACAGCCCGGGATCGAACTAGGGTCTGTAGTGATGCCTCTAGCACTGAGATGCAGTGCGGTAGACCGCTGCGCCACTCGGGAGCCCTAAATGATGAGCTACATTTACTCCAAACTCCCACGGAGACGGGACAATATAGGCCGGTTTCCTGGACACAGATTAAGCCAAATTTTGGACTAAAAAGCTTTTTCAATGGAGATTCTTCATTGAGTATGCTTTTTAGTCCAGGACTAGGCTTAACAATCAGTGTCTGGGAAACCTGCCCTACATAACACTACTGTAACTTGTGATTGGCGTGTACTTACAGTGCTCCTCTTTCTCGTCAGTGCCGTCCCCACAGTCGTCCACAGAGTTGCAGAGCTCATGGCTGTAGATGCACCGGTTGTTGTCACAGCGGAAACGGAAGGGCGCGTCACACGGGATGTCCACTAGGGAGACAAGACCAGAACATGAACTCAATGTCATTTCTCACTGTCAAAGAATAAAGACCATCACATTCAACAATGTAACAATTTAAGGGACAGTGTGACTCTTTAAGGAACAGTGTAACGATTTAACCCTATTCTCAACCGGCTGGTAGAGCATGTTTTGACAATGGATTTGGAAATAAAACAAAATCTTTACTTGAACTTGATTGGTCAACTCCCCCAGCCCTCCTGCATTCATCTTAAAATAGCTAGGTGGGACAACCACATACCAAAGTCATAGTAAGTACATTTTTCCTCTATAAAGTAGCTATCAGCAAAGTCAGAGCTAATAAGGGGGGAAAGTCAAGTGAGAGTGTTAGTTAAGACAGGCAGCACTTAAAGTACATCTAGCTAGCAAAAAGACAGTACTAGACGACAACAGATTAAGACAACAATTATACTTATCACTCCTGGAGATATCAGGAGTCCTCTAGCTATAGAATTAAGCAGGAATATTAAAATAAATAGTTAAAATGTAACAAGGCCTGATTAGCAGGAATTTAGTAAACAATTATTTTGCTCAACCAGGCGGTTGATATGCCAGTAAAAAGTATGGTGGACTCAGAATAGGGTATATTAAAAAAAAAAATATATATATATATATATATATATATATATATATACTTATTATGGTGAAAAATATAATTGAATTGTTGACAAGACACTATATATTAGGCAACATAAATTGGTTAAACTACATTTCATGACCCATGGGGTCAATTAATCCATACTCAGACGTAAGGTCGCCTATAAATGAATACTTAGAATAGTAATAAAAACTGCACTTTGTCATATATTAACTCAAAATGTAGTCCGATCAAGTGGGAAACATGGTGGAAGAATTTTAAGAAAAACATTTTGACGGAAATTGCAATACACACCACCTGAAAAAGCATTCATTACAATGTAATTGGATACTCATGTTTGGACATACACAATTACCAATTTACCAACCTATAAAAGCCATTGAACCAGACCTAAAGTGCATTTGGTAATATTGTTGAGATTAGTAAAAATGCTATAGAATTGACATTCCAATATGGCATTGCGGGTATGACCTTATTTTGACTTCTCAACCGCCTGGTAGAGCTCTGTAATTTCCAAAATAAACATAAAGATTTTTTTTTTTAAACTATCGGAATTTCTAAGTTGTTAGTAATAGGAATTTAAGGGTAAATAATTGTTTCAACAAGTTTTTCAAGAAGAGACAGTAATAGGGTTAAGTGCGACCATTTACGGAACACTTGCAACCATTTAAGGAACAGCGTAACAATTAAAGGAACAGTGTAACCATTTAAAGGAACAGTGTAACCATTTAAAGGACTGTGTAACCATTTAAAGGACTGTGTAACCATTTAAAGGAACAGTGTAACCATTTAAAGGACTGTGTAACCATTTAAAGGACTGTGTAACCATTTAAAGGAACAGTGTAACCATTTAAAGGACTGTGTAACCATTTAAAGGACTGTGTAACCATTTAAAGGACTGTGTAACCATTTAAAGGACTGTGTAACCATTTAAAGGAACAGTGAAACCATTTAAAAGAACAGTGAAACCATTTAAAGGACTGTGTAACCATTTAAAGGAACAGTGTAACCATTTAAAGGAACAGTGTAACCATTTAAAGGACTGTGTAACCATTTAAAGGACTGTGTAACCATTTAAAGGACTGTGTAACCATTTAAAGGACTGTGTAACCATTTAAAGGAACAGTGAAACCATTTAAAGGAACAGTGAAACCATTTAAAGGACTGTGTAACCATTTAAAGGACTGTGTAACCATTTAAAGGACTGTGTAACCATTTAAAGGAACAGTGAAACCATTTAAAGGAACAGTGAAACCATTTAAAGGACTGTGTAACCATTTAAAGGACTGTGTAACCATTTAAAGGAACAGTGTAACCATTTAAAGGAACAGTGTAACCATTTAAAGGACTGTGTAACCATTTAAAGGACTGTGTAACCATTTAAAGGACTGTGTAACCATTTAAAGGAACAGTGAAACCATTTAAAGGAACAGTGAAACCATTTAAAGGACTGTGTAACCATTTAAAGGAACAGTGTAACCATTTAAAGGACTGTGTAACCATTTAAAGGACTGTGTAACCATTTAAAGGAACAGTGTAACCATTTAAAGGACTGTGTAACCATTTAAAGGAACAGTGTAACCATTTAAAGGAACAGTGTAACCATTTAAAGGAACAGTGTAACCATTTAAAGGAACAGTGAACCCATTTAAAGGAACAGTGTAACCATTTAAAGGAACAGTGTAACCATTTAAAGGACAGTGTAACCATTGAAGATGCATTGGCCTTACAGCAGAGATGGAGCTCCTCATCTGAATTGTCTCCACAGTCGTTGTCTCCGTCACATTTCCAGTAGGGCTGCACACACACATGGTTCCTACACTCAAATAGGAACGGTGGGCAAAAAGTGCCATTGGGATAACGGGTTGCTGCAAACGAAAGATAAATGGCCCATTACAAAAGTTGTAACTTTAATTTAGATAACTGTAGAGGGTGCTGTAGTAACTTAATGATTGTTCTGGACCCAATGTGTTTTGTTCATCTGAAGAGATAGGAGCCCAGTGAGTAAAACTGGTTGAAAAGACGTCATTTCAACCAGTTTTGCCATTGAAATGATGTCTTTTTTATCCAGTTTTGCTCACTGGGAGCGTTGTATTTGACATCAGCCCATAGACACATCTATGATAATATCTAACACTTACGACATGATATCTCATCAGTGTAGTCCATGCAGTCGGCGTTGCCGTCACATTTGAAGCGGTCGGCGATGCAGTGGCCACTGCCACACTGGAAGTAGCCCATGTGACAGATCCGCAGCTCTGCAGCACAGCCATGCCAGCACAACTCATAATTAATAGGTATTAATGAACCCATTTGAATTCAAATTCACTTTTGGAATACAAATTCTATTTCAGTTGGCAATAATATCACTCATTTACAGTCATGCCAAGTACTGATGTACCTCAGATTCTGACCTTGTGTTCATGACTACTATAAATAAACATCTAGAATGGACTTGAATTCACAATCTGACCAGTATAATTGGCAACGGAAGAAGGAATGTCATGTCTTTCATTATGCAAAGTCAATTCATCCGGGTGGTCCTTTCTGTGTATCCCGTTCCTCAAAAAGGTGAAGTTTTAGTGCCTCTTTGCTTAGCGCTGTATTCCCTCACACATGAATAAGCCAAGCCAGCGGCAAAACAAAGAGCCTCCACTCACCACAGTCCCTTTCATCCGAGTTGTCCTCACAGTCGTTGTCATGGTCACAGACCCAGCGGTCGGGAATGCAGTGCAGATTATCGCAGCGAAACTCGCTCTCGGAGCACACACGCGGGCCTGGGGGGGGGGGGGGGGGGACACAGAGAGGGGAACTAAAGAATTATCACCGCACACGAGAATACTAAATTAGTCGTCATTGCCACAGTCCAAACAAACACGATGTAGACACAGCTGACAGAGGGTGTCCCAGTATTACTACATTATCCTGTGATGGTTTGCTATTTTCCACACAAACCAGACACTGCATTGATACATACTGCAGTTCTATTCCCTCAATTGGGTTATGGCAAAAGTTGTGACTTGTTTTTTTGTACATTATCAAATTATCTCAAAGACCCCGACCAATCATGTCAGTCATTTTTCTGTGGTGAGTTCACGATGGAATTCACTGGAGGTGTTCTCTCACTACCCATAACCCCTACAGTTACAAGGCAGAGTAGCAGCTAAAAAGCACCAGAGCAAATTTCATCACACAACACAGTGATTTTCCGCGAGACATTAGTTGTTCATTGAAGCATAGATATTATCCTCATTAGCTGGCATGTTCTCAGACTTGTTTAAAATTCTCCAGAGCCGAGGTGGCCGACTCCCTCACTCCCCTCCGTCTGACATGCTGAGGACAAGCTGTTTCGCTAGCAGCTGATAAGCCCGCCCCACATATAACACTGCTATGAAGACAGGAGTGTTGTCTTTTGCAATAGCACTTTGTTATCTTAACAGGTCCATTCTTTGCCATCAACACCCCTATTTCATCTGGGTGACTCACTGTGTCTGAGCTACAATGGAATACCCCATTAGAATTGCTCAGAGACTCACCAAAACCAGGACTATATAAGAATCCAGTTGTCTGAGTTAGCCCATAACTGCTAAGCAGACACATAGGGCCGGTTGCACCAGTTGGACTTTAAAAGGTTGGGCTTAAAAGGACGAGATAGAGTTACGACCTAGTTAGGCTCAATTTGTGCAACCAGCCCATGAAGGCTCAGTGTAGAGGTCCCAATGCGAGCCAGCCAGGTAATCTAAGGTTCAGGTGTTAAGTATACTGAAGAAAAAATATAAACGCAACATGCACATTTCAAAGATTCGACTGAGTTACAGTTCATATGAGGAAATCAGTTAATTGAAATAAATTCATTAGGCCCTAACCTATGGATTTTCCATGACTGGGAATACAGATATGCATCTGTTGGTCAAAGTTACTGTACCTTAAAAGAAATGGGACTTTACAATGGGCCTCAGGATCTTGTCATGGTATTTCTGTGCATTCAAATCGCCATCGATAAAATGCAATTGTGTTCGTTGTCCATAGCTTATGCCTGCCCATACCATAACCCCACCGCCACCATGGGGCACTCTGTTCAAAATGTTGACATCAGCAAACCGCTCGCCCATATGACGCCATACACGTGGTGTGCTGTTGTGAGGTCGGTAGGAAAGTACTGCCAAATTCTCTAAAATGACATTGGAGGTGGCTTATGGTAGAGAAATTAACATTCAATTATCTGGTGGACATTCCTGCAGTCTGCATGCCAATTGCATGCTCCCTCAAAACTTGAGACATTTGTGGCATTGTCTTGGTGACAAAACTGCACATTTTAGAGTGGCCTTTTACTGTCCCCTGCCAAGGTGTACCTGTATAATGATCATTGTCACGTCCTGACCTTAGAGATCCTTATCATTCTCTATGTTTGGTTAGGTCAGGGTGTGACTCGGTTGGGAACGTCTATGTTTTCTATATCTTCGTTTTTGGCCATGTGTGGTTCCCAATCAGAGGCAGCTGTCTATCGTTGTCTCTGATAGGGGTCATATATAAGTTGTATTTTTCCTGTTGGGTTTTGTGGGATCTTGTTTTCTGTTTAGTGTCTGTACCTGACAGAACTGTGCACTGTGCATTTTTTTATTTTTATTTTTATTTTTTTTTTAAATTTAAATAAAATATCATGAACACTTTCCACGCTATACTTTGGTCCACTCCTTTCGACGAGAGCCGTTACAATCATGCTGTTTAACCAGCTACTTGATATGCCACACATGCAGGTGGATGGATTATCTTGGCAAAGGATAAATGTTCACTAACAGGGATGTAAACAAATGTGTGCACAACAATTTAGAGCAATAAGCTTTTTGTAAGTATGGAACATTTCTGGGATCTTTGTTTTCAGCTCATGAAACATGGGACCAACACTTTACATGTTGCATTTATATTTTTTGTTCAGTGTAGATACAGTACTAGATAGTTAATGGTGGTTAGATGTACTGTATAACTCACTGCAGGCACGCTCATCCGAGCTGTCCCCACAGTCGTTGTCCCCGTCACACCTCCAGCGCAGAGGGACACACTGGTGGTTGTCACAGCGGAAGTCCCCCAGAGGGTCACAGGTCACCTCCTCTGAAACACACACATGGATATGAGATAAGAAACAAAAGACGACACATTTACACTTCAGCTAATCCTTCTTATTGTTCTTAGCATTCTTATCCTTCTTAACATTCTTATTGTTCTTGCCATTCTTATCCTTATTATCCTTCTCATCATTCTTATCGTTCTTATCATTCTTATTGTTCTTACCATTCTTCTCCTTATTATCCCTATCATCATTCTTATCATTCTTATTGTTCTTACCATTCTTCTCCTTATTATCCCTCTCATCATTCTTATCCTTCTTATTGTTCTTATCCTTTAGTTTTATCTTTAATGTTTTTCAGCCAAACATTGCACTGGCGCAAACACATATAGTTGATTTTTTTACTTGCTGAAAAATCAATGGTTCATTACAGCGATGTTACTTCTCCTCTTTCGACCAAATTACAAGACGGTTATGATGTTACAGCTACAACCAACCATTGGTACTACAAGACACTGTCAGACTAATGAGAAATTCTTCAACACTGTGCCTCCTACTATTTAATATAGCGTCAATGATAACTACTAGACCACAGTGCTGAACTGAGAGGTGCCCTCTGGTTTTTTAATTAAAGCAGAGCTCATCATGCAGAGGGGAGGGCAGCATGTCTGAAGTGGGTGAGCTCTGAGCTATGCCAGGTCTATAGGAGAGGACAGGAGAGGAGGAGAGCAGAGCTGCGCTGTCTCTACCACACAGCGCCAGAGGTTTGAAAGATAGTGGATCCAGGCCCTCCTTGCTCTTCACCTGGCCCGGCCACTGGCTGCATTCTCTAACAGAGATTAGCACGGATCTCCCCTCTAGCGCGGGGATGGCACTAATGGAGTGAGGGCCTCTGATAAGAGACGGGAGGGCCAGGGCTGCTGCTGTGTGGATCAGGGCGCAGCACAAAGAGCGCAGTGTGAACCTTGCCCCATTACACATGCGCACGCAGACACACGCACACTCTCTCACACACACACAGGCCATAAATCCAGAACGTTCTCTCACGGGGAGGTGAATAGAGCAGGCAGGCGGTGAGTACCTCTCCATCACTACCTCCTGCTGTCACGCTATGTAATGTTCCCGCTAACAACCCTTCATTCACTCTCAACACACATTGTTACCTCACACAAAGACTCTTCTATTCAGCACGGTGGGTTTGCACCATTGGTCGATTTATGTCAGGACGCTGGTGTTTCTGTGGACTCACCGCAGCCCTGCTCATCACTGTTGTCCCTGCAGTCGTTGTGACCGTTGCACACAGACCACAGTGGCACACAGCGGTAGTTGGTCCTGCAGTCAAACTGGGTGTGGTTGTCACAGCGATAAGACGGCCCCACTGTGAAAAGACCACGTCAAGGAAGTCAATAACAAAGACGAAGTCTTTCAATCATATCTGGCGGGAGCAAACGGATATCAATTGTGATTTTCCACAGTTTAGGATGAACAGATCTCAATAGGCTCACTGTAGCAATCCCACCCAATCCCTATAGTTAACCGGGCGTGATTTCACCACGTGATTCTCTGTGTTGGGCGCGTCACTCACTGCACTCTTCCAGAGGCTCGTCGGAGTTGTCGCCACAGTCGTCGTCCACGTCACACATCCAGTTCTGGGGGATGCAGCGTCCGTTACGGCACTTGGACTGTCCGGGCCGGCAGGTCCTGCTGGAGCAGTGGGCGGGCTCCTCGTCAGAGCCGTCGCCACAGTCGTCCTCCCCGTCACACTGCCACGCCTCTGGGATGCACCTCTTACTGGCGCACTGCCACTGGTCGGTCTCGCACTGATGAGTGGCTGCACAGACAAAACAGTCAATTCAGTTGAAACACTCCACTGAAGTACATCAATACATCCCTGGTATTTAACGACAAAGATCACAACTCATGGGAAATCAACAATTGGAATAACAATGTTATCGAACAATTACAAAGACTGTTTCATGTGTTCTCTGAAAACAGAAATTACAGAGCTAAATGCCACCCACCACACAGCACAGGATCTTCATCAGAGCCATCATGGCAGTCCTGGTTGCTGTTGCACAGGAAGTGGGGGCTGGTGCAGTTTCCATCGTTGCACTGGAACTGGCCCAGTTGGCAGTGGCGACTGGGGCAGGTGGAGGGCTCATCAGAGCCGTCTCTGCAGTCCCTCTGGCCGTCACACTTCCACCAGATGGGGATGCAGCTGTGGAGGGGAGGAAGGGCAATACTGTTCAGGGCTCACCAATGCCACAATTGTATAAAACAAAGAGAATGTGTGTATCGCAGTAGAACTCTGAGGTGAACTCCCACTCACCGCTCATTATCTGCACATCTGTACTGGGTGCTGGTGCACATGGGCAGGCAGCGAGCCACCCCCCCCAGCTGTAAAGTCAGGAAGTGGTCGGGGCATTCACAGGTGTGACCACGCCCCCCGTCGCGGAGCAGACACAGGTGAGAGCAGCCTCCATTGTTCACTGCACAGGGGTTGGTCACTGGGGGGATAGAGAGGGGGTCAGGGAATCAGTCAGGCATTCAATGCAGCTGGGCAAACACAGGCCCGGCATTGTGTCAATGTAAACACTTGAATGGATCTAACAGGCAGGAAACGTCAGGATAATGAAGTGATAGCAATCTGAGTGTGAAGGAATGGATGTTGATCCAGGAGAAGAGGAGACTCAGATTACTGTCTCCTAGACTGAGACTGACCTATGGGCTGCCTATAGGGATGGCACACGTGGATGTCGAAGGGTCTGTGTGTGGTGTTGACCAGAGACTGGCGGCCGGATCCGTCGTATTTGTTGCCTTTCTCCACTGTACGGGTGTTCCAGTCAGTCCAGTACACAGTCTCCTCAAACACAGTCAGGGCAAACGGATGGGGCAGTATCCCGTCATACACGGTGTGTCTGTGATGTCCCTCCAGGTCTGAGAACCTGAGGAGAAGAGGAGTAGGATTACAGGAGGCCTTTAGGCATTTCGGGAACAAAGCAAGACTACATGGCAATATGAAGCAGGGTCTTACTCAATGTAGTTGAGATGGGCATCCGACCAGTAGAGCTTGTCGTTGCTGTAGTCGATAGTGACCCCATTGGGCCACTCGATCTTAGTGGTGATGATTGCGGTCTTGTTGGTGCCGTCCATTCCAACACGGCCTATGAAGGCTTTGTCCCCCCAATCTGTCCAGTAGACATATCTGACAGGGATCAAATGGGTTGAGATTATTGGCTTATCGAATGAATCAAGAATAAATGAACAATTCCTCATTTTGACCGTGTAATGGTTAGTGATTAGATTTACTCACCCATATTTGGGATGGAGAACGAGCGCCCTGGGGTTTTCAAAGCAGTAGGTGTTATTGGCGTCCACACAGTGTTCAGCCAGTTTCTTCACAAAGCGTCCGTCCAGTTCGGACACTTTGAGACAGTCCAGGAAACTGTCCGCCCAGTAGAGTTTCCTGGCCACCCAGTCGACCGCCAGGCCCTCTCCATGGAGCACCCCGTTCACCACCACTTCCCTGTTACTGCCGTTATAGAACATCCGCTCAATCACCCTGCGACTCACATCAATCCAATAGAACCTCTTGTCCACGCGGTCAAAGTCCATGGCCACCACGCTGGTCAGGCCCTGCAGGATGAGGGAGTAGGCCTCTCCATCCGTGGACAGGTTACGAAGATAGTAGCGGTTACTGAAGATGAGGTAGGGCGCAATGTTGCTGTTCTGACGACAGCTGTGGCCATCTGGTTCCCGCAGGAACCCGGGGGCACATTTACACATGTAGGAGCCCACTGTGTTCTCACACACCTGACTACACACGCTGGGCGTCTCCGCACACTCGTTGACGTCGTCGCAGGTCTTGTTGTCGGACATGAGGCGGTAGCCGGGGCGACAGGTGCAGATGAAGCTGGTGGGTGTGTCAGTGCAGTTGTGGTCACAGTGGTGCATAGAGGGGTTGGTGCATTCATTTATTCCTGCATCCAGGACAAGAGAGAACACGCATTAGAGGAGATTGCCTATAAATCCAACACCACACTGCTGCTCTGCTGTGATACTAAATGGCTATATGGGCATTGTAGTTTATGTTTTTATATTTTATATAACTTAATATGTTTTATTGCTTTTAAGATATCATGCACTCACCACAGCCCTTCTCGTCACTGTTGTCTGAGCAGTCGTCGGTACGGTCACACACGTTGAAGATCGGGACACAGTGTCCGTTGTCACACCTGAACTGCCCAGGGGGACACGTAGGCGGTGGCATGCGGCACAGGTGGTCAAGCTCATCGGACTCGTCCCCGCAGTCGTTGTCCCCGTCACATATGAAGTCGCGGGACACACAGCGTCCGTTTTGACAGGTGAACTGGTGCTGCTGACACGGCTGGTAGGTGCAGCCCTGCTCGTCGCTGCTGTCCCCACAGTCATTCCTCCGGTCACACCTGCCATCAAACACATCAGTCACTCAGTGTACTTCGCCGTACACCAGGGGGTGCTGCTGCCCAGTCCAAACACTCACACTGTAGTCTCATCATCTACTGAACAGTGACTCATTCAAGACATCTGACAAATGTCATTGTTATGTCTCTGTCAAGTCCGAGTTGCCAAACCTGTAGGAGCTGCGTATGCAGAGGCCGTTGCTGCAGGTGAATTCGTTGACGCCACACGATCTGCGCGTGCAGTTCTGATGCTCGTCCAACGCGTCCGCACAGTCCGCATCGCCGTCACACACCCAATCACGAGGGATGCACTTCCGCTGTGGCGCTTGGTTGTTCACACAGGTAAACTCCAAAGCTGAGCATGTGCGGTTGTCTAACAAAACAGAGGGGGGGGGGGGGGGGGGGGGTAGGATAAATGACGTCAAATTAGAGACGTTTCAAGATTATGAAGACTCCCGAGACTGGACCTGAAATTTCTCGCGGTCCAAACATTCCTAAGTGTATTTCAGGACCTCTAGCCGTGACTTTGGTTTCCTATCCATCTAATGTGATTGAGCCCTATTGTTTGAAGTGAGACTCCTGCCGAGGCCCGTGGTGCGCTGAAGCCATGCGCTCCAGGCTCCTTATTGTCAGAGCCCACATTGGTGAGGGATGACATAATAGTTTAGTTCCACCCTGAGCCTGGGAGCTACGACAGACACAAAGTAATGAGTGAGGCAGGGGAAATCAGGAATGTGAGCTCCTTGGACTCTGGCCGGAGACCTTCAACAAGAGCCAGTATCCACCCCCCACAAACCCAGCATGTATCCTGATCCCTCAGTGTCTGACTCCTGATAGAGAGAGAGAGAGAGAGAGAGAGAGAGAGAGAGAGAGAGAGGAGGCAGAGGAGAGGAATTCACACTCACCACAGTTGTGTCTCTGGTCCTCGTCACTCATGTCTCCACAATCATTGTCCCCGTCGCAGATCCAGGAGGAAGCGATGCACCTGCCGTCGTCACAGGGGAACTGGTCAGTGTTGCAGGTTCTCACCAGGGTGGCTGCAGGGAATCAAAGGTCATAGGAAACCATGCGAAAACTGATTACAATTAGAATACTATTGTCCTCTAAATACAAATATGTCAGTCACTTAAAACTTCCCTTTACATGTTCTGATTGACTTCAACTAGTAAAGACAACAGGTAATTCATATCGGAACCAAAATTAAGCAAGTGAAGCTATCAAAATAGTCACGGCATCTCCTCCACATTCCAATCTATGGTGTTCTATTGAAACACTAGATAAAGTGAGGCTGCGTAATTACCCTGGGACAAAAGGAAGAGGAAAGGAAGAGAGGAAAGGTAGCGAGGAAAGGAAGAGAGGAAATTAAGGGAGGAAAGGGGAGGGGCTGTGTTTGTCAGAGGAGACTAGTGGGCGTCAGTATGGAGGAATGTGGCAGACAGTGGGAGGTCGGACTGACTGACTGACCACATCACTAACAAAGGCATACACTACTGACACATCACCAACAGCACGCACGCACGCACACACACACACACAGAAAATAAACCAATCATTCACGACTGTCAACTCAGGAGAACAAATGAATAATGACTCCATTCTCAGGACCTAGTTGAATCTCTCTTGCTTAGCGTAGTGAGTGAAGGAGAGCTGTGGTACGTACTACAGGAGGAGGGCTCATCGGAGCCGTCAGCACAGTCGGTACCCCCATCACAGTACCAATGGGCTGGGATACAGCGTCCACTGGAGCAGCGGAACTCGTTCTGGGCACACATGGAGGTGGCTGGAAGGGGAGAAACAGACATGGTAAGGTCATTTAGGGGTCACTCTCCTCTCAAAACCCAGTTATCGTGCTTCCAAAAGGGAACACTATTCCCTATATAGTGCACTATATAAGGGCATAGGGGGTCATTTCGGACGCGCCTTACTGTACAGAACAGGCCTGGGGGACTCACCACAGTGTGTAGGGCTCTCGTCACTCATGTCCCCACAGTCATTGTCCCCGTCACACAGGTAGGAGCGGGGGATGCAGATGTTGGTGGATGTACACTTAGTGTGTTCTGGCTGACATGTTCGCTCCGCTGAGATACATGACAAGAGGATTGGTGTTATTGTTGAGTATATATATTTTAGTATACAGTGCCAGTTAAAAGTTTGGACACAGCTACTCATTCAAGGGATTTTCTTCATTTTTACTATTTTCTACATTGTAGAATAATTGTGGAGATATCAATACTATGAAATAACACATATGGAATCATGTAGTAACCAAAAAAGTGTCAAACAAATGTTATATTTGGATTCTTCAAAGTAGCCACCCTTTGCCTTGATTATAGCTTTGTACACTCTTGATGTTCTCTCAACCAGCTTCATGAGGTAGTCACCTGGAATGCATTTCAATACACATGTGTCTTGTTAAAAGTACATTTTTTGAATTTATTTCCTTCTTAATGCCAATCAGTTGTGTTGTGACAAGGTAGGGTTGGTATAAAGAAGATAGCCCTATTTGGTCCATATTATGAGAAGAACAGCTCAAATAAGCAAAGGGAAACGACAGTCCATCATTACTTTAAGACATGAAGGTCAGTGCAATCTGGAAAATTCCCCTTACCCGTGCTCCTCTCCATGGGGCGACCAGTCAAAATCTATCTGAATACTCATTGACTCTGGGGCCGATGAGAGTTTCATGGACACTACCCTGGTGTCAGAGCTGGGCATCCCCACTCAGCCCCTCTCCAATCCCATGGACGTTAGAGCGGTGGATGGGCGCTCTATAGGCAGAGTCACCAACAATACCACTCCTATCAACCTGTGAGTGTCAGACTATACAGTTCATGCTCATCAAGTCTCCTCGGGTACCCATGGTTTTGGGGTTTTTATGGCCCCAGCGTCACAATCCTCTCATCGACTGGACTGCTGGTGCTATCATGGGCTGGAGACCGTTCTGCCACACTCATTGCCTGAAGTCGGCGCAGCCTGCCCGGGACATCTTCCTGTGGGCTCGGAAGAAGACTGCACCCGTGCATCGACTACTTGGGCCTCAATGACATCACTGTTAAGAACCGCTACCCGCTACTCGCCTCGGCTTTCTAGCCGCTCTAGGGGGTCACCATTTTCTCTAATCTGGTGCGGATACGGGAAAGTGACGAGTGGAAGACAGCCTTCAACACAGCTAGCGGACTCTACGAATACCTGGTGATGCCATTCGGTCTGACCAACACTCCTGCTGTGTTCCAGGCCCTGGTTAACGACGTTCTCTACGACATGGTGAACCGGTTCCTGTTCATCTACCTCGACGACATCCTCGTCTTTTACCGCTCAGCTCAAGAACACGTTCTCTAAGGCCAACAAATCCTCCAGCGTCTCCTGGAAAACCAGGTTTTTGTGAAAACAGAAAAATGCGAATTCCATCGCTCCACCATCTCCTTCCTTGGGTACATCATTGCTGCTGGGAATGTGCAGATGGATCCCGGAAAGGTGAGTGCCATGGTGGATTGGCCCCAACCCACATCCAGAGTGCAGCTGCAACGCTTCCTGGCATTTGCCAATTTCTATCGCCGTTTTATCTGGAGTTACAGCACCCTGGCGTTCCCCTAATCAGCACTCACCTCTCCCAAGGTCCATTTCACATGGTCCCCAGTTGCTGACAGGGCGCTCTTGGACCTTCAGCTTCACCACAGCGCTTATATTAATCCATCCGGACCCGTCCCTTCAGTTTGTGGTGGAGGTCTATGCTTCGGACGTCAGGGCTGTTCTGTCCCAGTGTTTTGCTCTGGACCTTAAGCTACATCCCTGCACCTTCTTCTCCCATCGTATTAACACCACGGAGAGGAATTACGATGTGGGAAATCGAGAACTACTAACAGTGAAGATGGCGTTGGAGGAGTGGAGGCACTGGTTAGATGGGGCGGAACATCCATTCATTGTGTGGACGGATCACCAGAACCTGGAATATCTCCGCACCGCCAAGAGTCTCAACTTCAGGCAAGCTCGATGGGCCCTGTTTTTCACACGTTTTAATTTTACCATCTCTTACCGCCCGGTGTCCAAGAATGTTAAGCTGCATGCGCTTTCACGCCACTATAGCCCCGCTGCTACACTCTCAGACCCTGAGACAATCCTTCCTACCTCGTGTCTGGCTGCTGCGCTCATCTGGGGGGCCGGCTAACCAGATGTTTGTCCCAGACGTTGCCGCTCCCTGGATCCTGGAATGGGCTCATTCCTCCAGGCTTGCCTGTCACCCTGGCTCCCGTCGGACCCTGACCTTTGTTCAACACCGCTTTTGGTGGCCTACCATGGTCCCTGACGTCTCCGCATTCGTCGCCGCCTGCACTGTCTGTGCTCATAATAAGACTCCAGGGCAAGCTCCTGTTGGCATCCTTCAACCACTTCCTGTCCCTCACCGTCCCTGGTCACATGTATCTCTGGACTTCATCACTGGTCTCCCTCTGTCTGATGACAACACCCCTATCCTTGCGGTGGTGGACATGTTTTCCAAAGCCGGCCATTTCATTCCCCTCCCTAAGCTACCCTCAGCCAAGGAGACGGTCCAGCACATGGTGCAGCACGTCCTCCGGATCCATGGACTTCCGCTGGACATGGTCTCTGACCATGGTCCTCAGTTCTCGTCCCGGTTCTGGAAGCCATTCTGCATACTCATTGGGTCGTCAGCCAGCCTGTCTTCGCTGCAACACCCTCCCTGTCGCCGTATCTGGAAGAGAGCCCGGTCGGCTTTTCGGAACCCGGCTATCGTCACCGGAACCGGAACCCGGCTATCGTCTCGAGCAGAAGGTCCACTTGGGTTCCTGCATACTTTCCCCCTGTTTTATCAGACCTTTCCCCATCTCTAAGATTCTTAGCCCCTCTGCTGTTCGTCTTCTGTTGCCCGCACCCTCCGTATACATCACACTTTTCATGTATCAAGGATTAAACGTCTGTCTCACAGGCCTCTGTCTCCTCTTCCCTCTTTTCCGTACTCCTGTTCTCTTTAGTTCCTGTTTTCTAGTTCTTCCGGTTTTGACCATTCTGCCAGCCCTGACCCTGAGCCTACCTGCCGTCTCTGTATCTTATGGACTCTGCCCTGAATTACCAAACTCTGCCTGCGATTGACCTGCTGTTTGCCTGTCCCCTGTTATGTAAATAAACTTCTGTGATTCGAACTGTCTGCAACTGGGTCTCGTCCTGAGTTCTGATAATACGTTTGTTGGAGTTAGCAGCCTCAGAAATCGGCAAATAACTGCACCTCTGATTTCAGCTCAAATAAATGCTTCACACAGTTCAAGTAACAGACACATCTCAATATCAACTGTTCAGAGGAGACTGCGTGAATGAGGCCTTCATGGTCAAATTGCTGCAAATAAACTACTACTAAAGGACACCAATTAGAAGAAGAGACTTGCTTGGGTCAAGAAATACAAGCAATGGACAGTTGACCGGTGGAAATCTGTCTTTTGCTCTGATGAGTCCAAATTTGAGATTATTGGTTCCAACCGCTGTGTCTTTGTGAGACTCAGAGTAGGTGAACGGATGATCTCTGCATGTGTGGTTCCCACCATATGTCACGACTTCCTTCGAAGTTGGTGCCTCTCCTTGTTCGGGCGGCGTTCGGTGGTCGTTGTCACCGGCTTTGTAGCTGCCACCGAATCACGTTTCTTTTTCCATTTGTTATGTCTTGATTGTACACACCTGGTTCCCATTACATTATTATTATTTCCCTACTTAACCCTCTGGTTCTCATTATGTTTTGTGCGTGATTGTTCCTGGTTTTGTGTTAGTCATTTGTGTTAGGGTTTGTTATCCCTGCGTGGATTTATTGGCAGATTATTTTTCAGAGTAAAGTACGTTATTTTACTCAGTTCTGTGTCCTGCGCCTGACTCCGTCCTCACCTCTGCACAACTGACACTTGACACCGTAAAGCATGGAGGAGGAGGTGTGATGTTGTGGGGGTGCTTTGCAGGTGACACTGTCAGTGATTTATTTAGAACTCAAGGCACACATAACCAGCATGGCTACCACAGCATTCTGCAGCGATACGGCATCTGGTTTGCACTTAGTGGGACTATCATTTGTTTTTCAACAGGAGCCAAAACACACATTCAGGCTGTGTAAGGGCTATTTGACCAGAAGGAGAGTGATGGAGCGCTGCATCAGAAGACCTGGCCTCCACAATCACCCAACCTCAACCCAACTGAGATGGTTCGGGATGAGTTGGACCGCAGAGCAAAGGAAAAGCAGCCAATAAGTGTGGGAACTCCTTCAAGACTGTAGGAAAAGTATTCCAGGTGACTAAACTGAAGTCGGTTGAGAGAATGCCAAGAGTGTGCAAAGCTGTCATCAAGGAAAAGGGTGGCTACTTTGAAGAATGACTTGTTTTTAGATTTGTAAAACACTTGTTTTAGTAATTACATTACATTAGTAACTACATTTAGTAACTACATTATTCCATGTGTTATTTCATAGTTTTGATGTCTTCACTATTATTCTACAATGTAGAAAATAGTAAAAAGAAAAAGAAAACTTGAATGAGTAGGTGTGTCCAAACTTTTGACTGGTACTGTATATTTTAGTGACCTTTACAACACAAAAACATATATCTATTCTTCATGAACTAATCTTTTTACTTTAGATTTGTAAACAAGTTTTGTTTTGAGGACTTACGGCAGTTTTGTTCGTCCGAGGTGCCGTTGTCATAACAGTTGTTGATGCCATTGCAGATGTAGTCCTTGGCGATGCACCGTCCGTTGTTGCAGGGGAACTCAGTGTTGGGGTCGCACGGACTGAACAGGCAACCTACCTCATCACTGTTATCCCCACAGTCGTTGTAGTGGTCACAGCGGTAGTGGTAGGGCACACAGCGACCATTCGCACAAGTGAACACAGTGGGCTCGCAGGTGTGGAAGGCTGTCAATCAAACCAGATACAACATTATCAGAGCTCTAGCCAATGGACAGGCGAGAGCAGGTGAAGATGGACGGGTGTACAATATAGAGGCGGGCTTTACCTGACAAGGCAATAAATGCGGCTGCCATTTGCACTTGGACTGCATGTAAGATGTAAGTACATGTATTCATTAGTTTAGGATGGGGTCAGTAGAAAAAAACAAGCAGCACTAAATAGCTACAATAGATTAGTGAACTGCAAGCATACACACCGGAAGTTTGGAAATCATTCTTGGATCCTGTCAAATGTTTGTTGCAGTGAGAAACAGAAGGCTGGTTAGAGGCAGCATGTTAAAGACAGTTAAGAGTAGTTCAGAGAGTGAAGGACAGAGCAGGTGCAGTGATAAATCAATCATAATTAGCTGTAATCACAACCACATTCAAGACATGCAAAATCATCACATTGCAAGATATTTCTAAATAGACGAGACAAACAAATATGATTTGAGAAAACAGGCACTACTTGTGGCCACTGAGCACCATACCACAGACTCTCTCCAGTTCGTCGCTTCCGTCCCCACAGTCATTGTCATTGTCACACTTCCACTGAGCACGGATACAGCGTCCATTCATACAGGTGAACTGGCCTTCCTGGCAGCGGGTCCCGTTGTCAGGGATACAGTGCTTGTTGTCGGCCAGGTACCAGCGACCCTCTGAGGGACACTGACACTCAGCACCCTGGGGCCCTGCGGAGAGGGACAGGGGGACAGGCATCAGACGGATGGGGGGGTATGACAGACAGGCGTACCACAGCCCAACTCACATGACCCCAAAACAACATTACAACACCAAAACAATAGGATGCTAGAGAAGATCACATTTTCAATGGAAGTTTGGTCCAACTCCGACATTTAGCTCAGAAACTACAGCATGCTTCTATTTGATCAGAAAGCTTGAGGATTAAAACAGGGCCTAACTTCTAGTACCTGGGGTACAGATGTGACTGCAGCCTCCGTTGAACTGCTGACATGGGCTGTTGCACTGTTGCTGCTTGTTGCTGGCCAGCACATGGACGTCCATAGGCCTGGATGGAAGGTTCTGGGTCATCACCCTCTGGTCAGACCCATCGTGCTTGTTAGCCCGGTAGATACTACGTGTGTTCCAGTCAGTCCAGTAGATGTACTGGCCATACATGGTCATGGCGAAAGGGTAAATGGCTGTGCTGACGATGACCTCCCGATTGGCCCCGGTGAGAGAGCAGCGCTCAATCTTCTGTCTGATAACCAAAACCAGCACATATCTTTAGCATCAACATGAAAGGACAACGAATGACTTGTGAGAAGAAGGTAGCTTTATAAGAGGGTCTTACAGGCTGGCGTCTGCCCAGTACAGTCTCTGCTCTTCATAGTCCAGGGTCAGCCCATTGGGCCACACCAGACTACTGTTTACAATCTCTGCCCTGAAGTTCCCTCCCAAAGTAGAACGTTCAATCTTCGCATTCGTCCCCCAGTCTGTCCAGTACATATATCTGTGTGGCATGGAAGAAGACGAGTTTTCCCATTGTTAATCAATGATTGCACAGTGCACATTCAACACATGCTGAATATGTGATACTGAGTGAGCGCTCTTGTTATCACAACAGAAGGAGTGAAACGGTATTAGCATTCTTGGCATTTCTGGCCAGTCTTACCCCCTGCAGGGATCCAGCATTATGGCTCTAGGCCGAGGCACATGAGCGATGATGGATCTCTGTGTCCCGTCCACTGCCATGGAGCTGATAGTCTGGTTGATGTAGTCACTGTAGTAAATCCTTTTGTTGATCCAGTCATAGGCAATACCATCAGGAGCTCCAAGATCTGCATGGACACAAAACACAACACATAATGTAGAAAAGTACTGCAATAAGCAAATAGCAGAAAAAAAGGTGAAACCAGATCATTAATTACAGTATGATTTTGTAACATAACAAAACAAATCTAGCTGTTAAGTGTCTTACCTGAAGCCACCACTACTGGAGGTGAGGGAGGAGATGAAAGACTGATGAAGCTAATCTTGCTGCTCCCAGCCCCTGAGCTCTGGGTGAAGTAGATCCTATTGTCTGTGCGGTCAAAGTCCAGGGCCACAGAGGTGCCGGGCACGTTGACCACAGGGAAGGGCAGTCCGTGGTCGTCCGTGTCCAAATGCAGGCTCTGCACCGTACTCTCTGTTGTAAAGATGAGGTAATCATCCCGCGACACCACACAGCCCTTGTTGTCCGTCCCCAGGTTGCCAAAGGCACAGCCACACTTCTTGGTCTGGTTCCCGGGGAGGGCGAAGCAGAAGTGGGCACAGCCTCCATTGGTCTCCAGGCAGGGATTGTTGTTGAGCTGCTGGGCCGAGCTGGGCTGGATACGCTGGTCGTAGATGGTCACGTCTCTCAGCATGTTGATGTTGTCTCTGATGACTGTAGGCTGCTCTGTACTGCCAGGCTCCTTACTGGCCTGGAACACCTTCTTCAGGTTCCTGTCCACCCAGATGATGCTAGTCTCAAACACAGTGATGCCATAGGGAGTCGGGTAACGACTCCCAAACCGGACTACCTCTGTCTCGCCCCCCTGAGGGTTGACCCGGGCTATCATATCCAGAGAGTCATCCACCCAGTAGACATATCCAGTCTGGTAGTCCAGAGCCAGACCTCGCGGGGTTATAATCCCAGACGACACCAGCACAGTGCGGTTGGTCCCGTCCAGCAGAGCTCGCTCAATCTTGGGGTTCTGTCCGTAATCTGCCCAGAACAGGTATCTGTTTTTAGGGTCCACCACGATGTGGCGTGGCATGTCCACTTGAGTCTTCAACAGGACACGTCGGAAAGTGGTGTTCAAGCGCAGAACCTCCACATAGGTCTCCGTCAGGAAAGCATTCGTGAAATAGAGGTTTCCTGAAAAGTCAAATTGACATATATAAGTGAAAGGGTAATGGGGATTAGATGATGTAGGAAAGGCCTGTGGTCATGTAGTTCTTATTGAGTGGTTGCGTAAGGACAGGGTAAGCCTGCTAATTTGCATAGTCACCAGGAGCTGGTTTCCCACACCCAGATTAAGCCTATTTCTGGACAGCAAAAGCAGAAATAGGCTTATATATAGTCTGGGTCCGGGAAACCGGCATTTGTTTAGTATAACCATCATTTAAATCCTTATTGGCCACAGTACCAAGATAAGTAGCATTCTCCTGTCCATTATACTCATTTCTTTCCAGTCAACTGACTGTTATATAAACCAGCCTGCTCTCTGGAGTCAGGCCCTGTGTTGAAGCCTCTTACGCTGTATCCATGGATACCTACTACAGGCTGACCTTTACTTCCTCTACCTGCTGTAGGGCCCATAGAGAATAGAGACAAAGGCCTCTAGTGGCCAAAAGGCAGTTTTAGCATAGGCAGTGCTATTGTGGGCTTCTACAATGCTTCCGCCATTTTAAAGTAGTCAAAGTAGTCAACTGGGCCTGGGTTCCAATGGGTTGTGCCTACCTGGCAGAATAATGTCATGATTATTTGTATCAATCCAGTGGCCATTTGTTTTGCAAACTCTGCAATCACACAAGCGCTACAGAAACACAGCTAACCAAACAATGGTCTCTGGCTGGTGCACAGTTTAATTAAAGGGTAACTACACCCCAAATTCTAAACGTCTTAGATATTTCCCAGAACTCAAAGGTGGTCTCCTGATGTTGTTAAAGGATTGTTGAGGACTTAAATCATCAAATGTAGGATGTTTTTCTATTAACAAAGTGTGATTTTGAATAACCCACCCCCCAAAAAACTGTGAAAAACGGAAACCTGGAAAAACAAAATGGAGAAAAGGGATTTTGGAAGAAAAAAAAACTGAATCAGGCAAAAAATAAAACAGATTTTATAGAGCCCTACTACTGGCATAATTGAAACACTGTTCATTTGATCTCTCTGAACATGCCTACCTGCAGCCCAGTCCACGGCGATACCTCGTATCCCGTTGCGTCCGATTCCAGACGTGACCACACTGTCGAAACCTGCTCCGTCAGACTTGATCCGGCGGATTCCATTCTGAGATGTCACGGTGCTGCTGAAGTCACACCAGTAGAGGAACCCAGAGGGCATGTGGACGTCCACATGCAAAGCATTGCGGCCTGCACGACACAACCAGAGATGTAAGACACAAACACTTCAGTGGTTGCTTCAATGTCACACTGTCACATCAGAGTATATTGTCTGAGAACCAAACAAAGTGTTGTTTCCTTGGTATCATGTAGCATTCATAAAGCATCCATAAAGCCTCCACATGCATGACATAAAGAGTTAGAATGCCCTGCAGCAGGAGTTTTATATCTGAACAACACCTACCTCTTCCAGCCACTGGCACCATGGCCTCAGAGTGGTCAGCCCCCTCCAGACTGAAGCCTTTGAGGGCAGATAGCATGGAGATGACCACGTAGGACTGGTATGAAGCACAGGTTCTGTTGTCAGCGCTCAGCTTGAAGCCCGTAGCACAGGCACAGGTATACAGGCCTCCGGGCCGCGGTAGACACAGGTGCTCACACAGCCCCATGTTGTTGCTGCAGCCGTTGGATGTACCAGCCGAGGCTGCAGAGGCAAAGACCACATGGTGGATTAGGACATCATTCATATACAAATAGAACTAGAAAAGTATTAAGAATTCCCGAAACAACTTCTAGGTGTTGGACAAGCGCAACGCCAGGGACGTTTCAAAATGAGACTAAACTATTACAAATGACTGGAACTGGAAGTAACCTGTGCCTCATTTCTTAGTCATCATTGGAAGAATCTGACGACAACACCACTTTGATACATTGTTGTCAAATCAGGCTCACGGCTGGTTTAACTCCTAGAAAACATGTCACTCACAGTATCTGCTCTGTTTTAGGGGATAAAGGAACACGGCTTGTTCCGTACACAATGCCCAGTGTTCCTAATAAAGGACGAGGAAGTGGTCAACTAATAATCCACTGCTTCTCCCTAGTAATTACCCAGAAGCTATCAAAAACACTGAAGCAATACCATAATTCAGCAATGCTATTTCTTTACCACAAAAAAAACAGAACAGACAGAATACGTATGTTTGCATACTGATTAAACACTCAACACAATAAAAAAAACTCCAATAAACTGGTTATCCTGATGCTTCCAACAAGTTAATGGTTCTTATTTAATTAACCAACGCTTAGGTCTCAATCCAGATCAATGGAGTGGGGTTCATATTTGCTTGGCTGTGTACCATCAGGTCCCTCAGATACTCACTCTCCCTGTAGTGCACCTTCAGTACTCTGAGTCCAGACACGTTGTCCCGCAGCACCACCTTGTTCGCACCGGTGGCCTTGTCCACGCGCTCTATCACCTCAAAGTCCCGGTCGGTGAAGTACAGGAAGCTCTCATGAACAGCAACACCCCAGGGATGGGACAAGCCTGTCACTATAGTGATGCGATTGGTCCCGTCTGGGTCGCCACGCTCAATCTATGGGGTTTTATTAATATCAAGACTGCCATTAATAACATGTCAAATATATGGATAATAGGCATTGAGGTGGACTACATAAGTGGTATATTGTTAAGAGTCAGACACAGGAATCATAGGGCACCCTATTCCCCATATAGTGCACTTGAATCGACCAGAGCCCTATGGGCCCTTGTCAAAAGTAGTGTACTATATAGGGAATAGGGTGGCATTTGAGGCACAGGCAGTGGTTAATGTAGTGACAGCGGCCCACCATTCCGGCGCCTGTGACAGCCCAGTACAGCTTGTTCTCACTGATGTCCACAGTGATGAACTCCACCTGATCCAGGTTGTTGGTGAACAGGGTGACAGGATTGGAGCCGTCCAGGTCTGCGGCCGCCACCTTGGCAGGGATGCCGCTCTCTGTGCCCTGGTCTGTCCAGTACAGTTTCCTTACAGAGAGACACACGGCTATGAATACAGCCCCTCGGCATCTCCATCACCTCATATGAGAACCTCTACAACAGATTCAATCCACGTGTGAGATGAAGCGAGAAATGTGTATCTCAATTATGCCATTAAAGAAAAAAAGGAATGTCCGCAACTCTGGTAAACTCCCGTGGTGATATAAGGAGACCCAACTGTTTTGTGCTTCTGATTACCAGAGTTGCGGACATTCCTTTTTCTTTGATACGTTCTTCTGTCCTGCAGCTGATAAGTTGGATTTGCATATTCCCCCCCCCCCCCCCCCCTTTTGAAATCATGTCATTACACATTTGATATGCTAACAATGAATAGGTAATAGGTGTACATATTCCCAGGTGGTGGCTTGTTGGAGTGGATTGTGTTGTGTGGTATACAGTAACAGTGGTAAGTCCCTCTCTGGGGGTGGAGCAAATGGCAGGCAGGCAGATAGGGCTCAGTGACTGTGGAGATGAGCAGCTGTGCCAGAGCAGTGTTAAAAATGGGCTTACCCGCGTGCTGGGTCCACAGCGATGCCAACCGGAGTGCCTGCGCCAGTCGGGGAGCCATTATTGGTGATGAGAGTCTTTCTGTACTGCATCTCCCCTCTCAGCCTCAAAACCTGACAAAACACGCAAATGCACGCACATACTGTATCAGACGGAGGGAAACCAACTGAGATAACGACTTTATTTGTCTAAATACGATGATCACGATCAGCACCCGTTCATTTTCCAGAATAACTGCATTGCTTTCTACAGGAGCGTAGAGAGTATGGATGTTTCAGCTCACCTCAATCGACTGGCTGGCTGGGTTGGTGTAGTACAGGTTCTCTGTCATCCAGTCCAGGGCCAGGCCCACAGGGGAACCCAGGATGGCTGCCGGGGCAAACTCTGTCCTGTTGGTACCGTCCGACTTCACCCTGTGGATCTCGCCCTACAGAGGAGAAGGGAAAGGGGTTGGTCAGAGCCTAGGGACAGTAGAGTAGTCTCACTTCGGGTCTCTGTTGGTGTGGACAGTGTGAACACTTACCGGGTGCTCCACCCAATAGATGGTCTGCTCAGTGTTGTCAAAGTCCACATCGTATCCATTCTGAAGTCCAGCAACAGGCACCATGGCATCGTTGCTCTTGACGTCCGGGTTCAAGGGAATGCCGTATATGACGCTATCTCTTACCACCACCAAGAAAGGATACTCAACTGCAGGAAAACAAAACTATTCATCACCAAACGGCTCCAAACGGACATGTCTATAGCTGATTTAATTTTTTAAAACAGAAACAAATACTACAATTTGGTATCACCATACTTTCTTCCTAAGACCTCTTAATGTTGAAAGAAGGTTGAAAGAGGAGGGGGTTCAGATGGGCTGGTGAAAGTTTGTTCCACAGCCCTGATTTGCTTTGTCATCAGAGATTAGAATCAATGGATAGCTCGGGGGCATTTTCATTCTTGGGTAATTCACCTCTCAGGGGAGAATGCGTTCTGCATGGCTAGAAAAAGCTGAAGCCCTGCAACCTGATATGGGTTAAGCTGTTGACCTAAAGAGGACTCTCTGGACTTCACATTAAAGGTCCCTTGTCTTATTGAAACCTTAGCCACACTTTTATGATCCTAAATATTTACTTCTGGAAAGGGATTTTACAACAGAATTTAAATGGGATACTGTTGACAAGTCCCTAGCCTCTAAGATATGAGTCTGACGCTCTAGGAGCTAGATAGACCCCCTTAAAATATATTTGCAAAGAGCAGCTCTGTATGTAGGCTCGAGAAGGATTTACTGCAATTCCTACTCCATTAATAAAAGCTTTATGAGTTATGAATGTTACAATCTATCTGTTCCATCTGACCTGACTTCCTTTTTAATCAAACTGTGAGTGATGAGCGTTTCCCTCAGGTTGGCATGGAGCCTACCTCTGGCACAGGTGATTTGGTCTGCAGCCAGGGTCCAGCCTGAGGGGCAGGCACAGGAGTAGAAGCTGGGCCCCACGGCCGACAGCAGACAGATATGAGAACAGGGGCTGCTAAAGCAGTAGTTTTCACCTGCACACAGGTCCCATAACACACACACACACAAGAAAAAAAAGTCAACCGTGTTCAGTCACCTCTGGTTTCATTCTGAAATGACATTTCAAATACAATGACAAAACTGTACTGTGGCAATACCAGCTTATGATATCACCATGCCAAATATGTATTTTCAGTTGGCCTACCATATACTACTGTATGTCCTTGTCCTACCTGCGGGCTGCCTGGCCGGGTGTACCGCCACCAGGCCCATGGGCTGAGGAAGGTTGTAGAGCATCACTGTCTGGTTCCCCCCGTGCCACTTATGGGCTCGGATAACGCGGTTGATGTATCTGTCGGTCCAATACACAAAATCCTCAAAAATGGTAATTGCGTGGGGATGTTGCAGTACCTTTTTATTGAGAGCAGCAAAAGACAAGAAGTGCATTTTATTGATATTAACCCACACAAAGGAGGAAATAAGCACATTTGAATAAAAATTATATGATGTATGTAATGTTCTCCTAGCTTAAAAACGGTATCATTGACATCTACACTGAACAAAAATATAAACGCAACATGCAACAATTTCAAAGATTTTACTGAGTTACAACTCATTCATTCACTGCCGTGAAAAAGTATTTGCCCAGACTTTTTTTCCGGCATATTTTTTACACTGAATGTTATCAGCTCACCAACCAAAACCTAATGTTATATAAAAGGGACCCCGAGTGAACAAATAACACAAAAAATGTATACATATTTCATTTATTTATTAAAAAAAACGTAATGCAAAACCAATGCCCCCGTGTGAAAAAGTAAATCGCACCCTTAAACTCAATTACTGGTTACACCATCTTTAGCTGCAATAACTGGTTACACCATCTTTAGCTGCAATAACTGCAATCGAACACTTCTTGTAGTTATCAATTAGTTTCTCATTGCGCCGGGGAGGAAGTTTAGCCCACTCCTTCGTGCAGAACAGCTTCAACTCAGTGACAATTGTGGGTTTTCCAGCATGACCTGCTCGTTTCAGGTCAAAACGTTCAATTTCTTGTTCTTCAACCATTCTGATGTAGACTTGCTTGTGTGTTTTGGATCATTGTCTTGCTGCATGACCCAGCTGCGTTTCAGCTTCAGTTCACAGACGGATGGCCTGACATTCTCCTGTAGAATTCTCTGATACAGAACAGAATGCATGGTTCCTTCAATGATGGCATGGCGTCCAGGTCCTGATGCAGCAAAGCATCCCCAAACCATGACACTACCACCACCAATGCTTGACCGCTGGTATGAGGTTCTTACTGTGGAATACAGTGTTTGGTTTTCGCCAGGTATAACGGGGCCCATGTCAGCCAAAGAGTTCTACTTTTGACTCATCGGTCCATAGAACATTGTTTCAGAACGCTTGAGGATCATCCAGGTGCTTTTTGGCAAACTTAAGACGAGCATGTCATGTTCGTCTTAGTGAGCAATGGTTTCCGCCTTGCTACTCCGCCATGAATCCCATTTTTGCCCAGTGTCTTTCTGATGGTGGAATCATGAACATTGACCTTAGCCGAGGCGAGAGAGGCCTGGAGATCCCCGGATGTTGTTCTAGGGTTATTTGCAGAGGTGTGGACTCGAGTCACATGACTTGGACTCTGACTTGAGTCACAAATTTGATGACTTGAGACTTAACTTGATAGAAAATAAAACAACTTCAGACTTGACTTCGACTTGGAGTCTCAAGACTTGGGAATCGACTTATATTTGAGACTGATGACATCTGCCCACATTTTGTTACGTTTTGTTACTCGTTTTGTGGCACAGAGTCTCCGTAGATTAGGCGCACGCAGCCAGAGACAGTATCGCACTTGGCCCCCCAAAAAATATATTAGCTAGTGAAACGCACACTCGGCCCTCTGATTGGATCAGCAAACTGTCAATCAACACAGGTCGGGTGAGCTACAGTAGCGTAGTGAGAACGTTTTTCGGGATCGAGAGTGTGAAACTGAATGAGAAAAATACATTTACAAAATCTGTGGTGTAAAGTACTTAAGTAAAAATACTTTAAAGTACTACTTAAGTAGTTTTTTTGGGGGGTATCTGTACTTTACTATTTCTTTCACATTTACTCCACTACATTCCTGGAGAAAATAATATACTTTATACTCCATACATTTGTCCTGACACCCAAAAGTATTCGTTACATTTTGAAGCAGGACAGGAATCTTGTCCAATCCACGGACGTATCAAGAAGAAATCCCTGGTCATCCCTACTGTATCTGATCTGATCTTACTTTGATGTTTTTTTTATTTTATTCTACCTTTAGTTAACTAGGCAAGTCAATTAAGAACAAATTCTTATTTACAATGACGGCCTACACCGGCAAAACCCGGACGGCGTTGGGCCAATTGTGCGCCGCCCTATGGGACTCCCAATCACGGCCGGTTGTGATACAGCCTGGAATTGACCAAGGGTGTCTGTAGTGATGCCTCAAGTACTGAGATGCAGTGCCTTAGACCGCTGTGCCACTCTTGATACTTTAGTATATTTTAGCAATTACATTTACTTTTGATACTTAAGTATATTTCAAAGCAAATACCTTTTTACTTGAGTCATTTTCTATTAAGGTATCTTTACTTTTACTGGAGAATGAAAATTGGGTACTTTTTCCACCCCTGTAAAAAATGCAGCCTACCATTTATATTTTATATTTATACCTTTGCTTATTCAATTTGGTCAGCCTGACGGGCCAACTGAGGCATGGGAGCTGGTTGAGCCGGCTGAGGCATGTCGTGGGAGCCTGCTGAGCCAACCGAGGCTTGTGAGCCTCTCGAGCCAGCTGAGGCATGGAAGCCTGACGAGCCAGCTGAGGCATCCCTGGTTGCTTCGGCAGCGGCACACGGACCCGACATCACCAACAAAAAACAACAACAAAAAACTCCCTGATGCTTCAAATTGTGGAGTCAGCATTCTGTAAGGACAGACGCTGGGAGACGAGAAGCAAGTACAGGGAGTGAATATTTAATGAAAAAACAGAAAGGAACCAAAACACGAACAGCGTCTGGACAAGGGACACATAATGACATTAATGCTGACTAGGGAAAGAAACTGAGGAAGTGACAGATATAGGGGAGGTAATTAATAACGTGATGGAGGCCAGGTGAGTCCGATGAAGCGCTGATGCGCGTAACAATGGTGACAGGTGTGCGTAATGATAAGCAGCCTGGCGACCTCGAGCACCAGAGAGGGGGAGCGGGAGCAGACGTGACAACAAATTGTTTGGTGATCAAGAACATTAACTGTTTATTTTTCATGGTCACCTGCAATGGGGCTTCAAGCAACAATTACTAGCATGGGCTTACTGGTCATTTGGTATGTCAAAATTGCTTGAAATGTATAATTGAGTTATGAACCTTGCATTTGTTAATTATTAAATAATCAAAATGTGTTGTAGACAAAATAATGAATAGGGCTGTCTGGTAGCCTCAATAAATAGACAAAGATTTCGTGACCTTGGTACTATAAGGTTCTATCAGCACCAAGCATAGTTCTAAGATATTGAGCATCAGTTTTCACATCCCAGAACTGTTTTGTAGTGAATTATTTTTTCAAAACCCAATAAGGTCCTCACCTTAAAAATACCTAAAGTACCTACAAACACTGTCTGCCATCTGCATGGTACAGTTGAAACCGGGATTCATCCGTGAAGAGCACACTTCTCCAGCGTGCCAGGGGGCATCAAGGTGAGCATTTGCCCACTGAAGTCGTGTTACGCCGCCGAACTCAAGACCCTGGTGAGGACAACGGGCACGTTGATGAACTTCCCTGAGACGGTTTCTGGTAGTTTGTACAGAAATTCTTCAGTTGTGCAAACCCACAGTTTCGTCAGCTGTCTGGGTGGCTGGTCTCAGACGATCACACAGGTGAAGAAGCCGGATGTGGAGGTCCTAGGCTGGTGTGGATACACATGGTCTGCGGTTGTGAGGCCGGTTGGACGTACTGCCAAATTCTCTGAAGCGATTTTGTAGGCAGCTTTTGGTAGAGAAATGAACATTACATTCTCTGGCAACAGCTGTGGTGGACTTTCCTGCAGTCACCATGCCAATTGCGCGCTCCATCAAAATTTGAGACATCTGTGGCACCGTGTTGTGTGACAGAACTGTACATTTTAGAGTGGCCTTTTATTGTCCCCAGCACCTGTGTAATGACCATGCTGTTTAATCAGCTTATTTGATATGCCACACCTGTCAGGTGGATGGATTATCTTGGCAAAGGAGAAATGCTCACGAACAGGGTTGTAAAACCAATTTGAAAGAAATAACAGGGTTGTAAACAGACATTTGAGAGAAATACACTTTTCGTGCGCATGGAACATTTCTGGGATCTTTTATTTCAGCTCATGAAACATGGGACCAACACTTTACATGTTGCAGTCATATTTTTGTTCATTATGTATCAATGATTTGATATATATGTAAAGAATGTAAATACAAAAAATTATTTGCTCACCAGATCGCTGGCCAGAACCTGTTTCCTGTTTTTGCCATTGTAATCACAGTAGTCAATAAAATCCAGGTAGGCATCCGCAAAGTAGAGCAGATTGTTGGGATAGTCAATGGTTAGGCCGTTGGGCCAGTACAGTTTGTTGCTTATGATGGTTGTCCTCATCTTCCCGTCCATACTGGCCTTCTCAATGCGAGGGCTCCTCCCCCAGTCTGTCCAGAACATGAGGTGAGCACTGCACAGTAGATTAACTGTTATAGTTACAGTCAATTACGCTGTTTTCATTCATTACATTTTGAATTTCCACTGTGTACTCTACTCTCAAAAGATGAGCCTCACCTGTCCCTTGGGTCCAGCACAATGGCTCTGGGATTGGTCACATTCTCACTGACCAAGACAGTCCTGTGGGTGCCGTCCAGTTTGGACACCTCAATGGTCTCCAGAACATAGTCAGTCCAGTATAGGTTCCTGCCCACCCAGTCCACTGCCAGGCTCTCTGTCACTGTCACTCCACTGTCAAAAACCTGTCAAATCAACACACATATGTTTAAGTTATTGGAGTTCATTCATTACCCTAGAGAATGTAGAAAACGCAGCATTTCTTTCGTGGGAAATGGAAGGGCATTCGGTACTCACCACAGCCCTGTCGCTGCCATTTTTGTGAGCGCTCCATATTCTGTCCTGGCTGGTGTCAGACCAGTACACACGGTCAGTCACTGAGTCAAAGTCCAGCGCCACAATGTTTCGTCCATCCCGGACCAGCGAGCGAACCACATTGGGTTGAGTGGTTATGTCATCAGACACAATCTGATTTCGGCTGGCGACTAAAAGCAAAGCCTCGCGTGAACCTGGAAAAAAAAATACTCTCTTTTCACCTGTGCATTATAATTCAAACAAGACTTCACATCAGCCACATCAGCTGTATACAATTCTTCCTTAAACTACAAAACAAGATAAGTTGAGCTCCTAAGATATCTACAGCAGGGAATCAATGCAGCCCTGTTGGGAATAATGGCAGATTGAATTACAGGGATTTTCAACTGGTTATCTTTGAGGTAGACGGGCTCATGTCAGGCACACTGCTCATAAACAAGCCCTTTGTTGTTGATTATGTCCTAATTACCCGGAGAGAGAGTCAGTGAGTGACATATATGTTATTTGTCTTATCTGGGGAAATCAGAGTAGAGTGGGGAGAGAATGAAGAAGAGAGAGAGTGCATCCGCTCGGTGGTCTGGTGCCAACACTGGCTCCCTTCAGACCATTCATGTCCTGTCCTGTCCAGCCACTGGGCAGTTTATCATGTCTGTGTGGGCCAATCAGATGCACTGTATATCCATCTCTGCCTGTCATCTAGGAGACTGAATTTAATCCATAGTGGGAGGATGTGTATTATTTTGAAATTAGGCCAATTATGTTTAGAGGAAACATAACTGAGTATGTTGTGGACTAAATGGATTGGTCAAATCTATATGATGGATTGGTATGACAATGTACGGAAATCGTTTCTAAGAGCACAAAATGGTAATGCGGCGGATGCCAATTCAACCCCCCCCCCCCCCCCCCCCCCCCCGCACACACACATCCTCCTCCTGACCTGAGACCTTGCATGCGCGTTGGTCAGCCTCCAGAGTGTATCCGTCGGAGCAGTGACAGCGAAAGGAGCCTCTCTCGTTGAAGCAATGCTGGCTACACAGGCCAGGGGGGCTACACTCGTCTACGTCATCGCACGTCTTCGAGTCGTTACTCAGCTGGTAGCCCATGGGACACGTGCACTGGGCCCCAAACGGCCCCTGGATGCAGCCGTGGGTGCAACCTGCGTTGTTGTCAGTGCAGCTCTCTTGGTCTAGGACGGTAAAAAGAGGAGAGTCAATAAGAGATAGCTGCTCAATTAATCACAGTGCTACAAATAGCACGTTCTACCCTAGAGAATATTTTGTGAATTTCGTCAAAACACACCATTAGTACATTCTGAAACACATTTTCTACACGTGTAACTACAGACAAGAATTTCCCTTTATCCTACAATTGTGTTTTGCACCATTCTACCCATATTGAGTTGGTTAGTGTGGATGGCAGGTTTAGGGATGAATCAAAGCTACACGCGTGAGGTTTGTACCAATGATTGAGGTTGTTCCTACCTGGCAAGGGCTCGTCTGAAAGCAGTGAGGAAGGCAAGAAGGAAGGAAATCATAGATCACTTTTAAGTTAATACAGAACAAATCAACACATGCATGATTTGAACACAAGACTCCACACATAACACAAATTCCTCACAAACATTAACGCACTCAATTGGTTGTGACCAGAAATGCCGTGCAAAATATGTCAAGATTTCAAGTGACCAGTGAAACTAGACAATTACAATGGAAAATTTACAGAGAGTGCACTTCATTTTCGTAACATGACACTATTAGCATGCTGGCCTAAAAGGCAGAGAGAGATGGTGACTTACTGCAGAGCGGGGACTCGTCTGCACCATTGGGGCAGTCGGGATTGTTGTCACACACCCTGCTGATGTTGACACACATGCTGTGGCCCGGGCACTGCCACTGCCAGCTAGGGCAGCGGAAAGGTGGCGTGGGGCAGTCTCTCTCGTCACTCATGTCCCTACAGTCGTTGTCGCCGTCGCAGAGCCACCGTTGGTACACACAGTTGCCGTTGTCACAGCGGAACAGGGTGGTGGGGCAGGTGCGGGGGGGACAGACGTGGTGCTCGTCTGAGCCGTCCTCACAGTCCGGGTGACCGTCACACTCCCAGGTGGAGGGGATACAGCTGCCGTCGGACTGGCACTGGAACTCACTCTCATGGTGGCACATCCCTGGGGGTCTGGTGGCTGGGCAGAGCAGGAGAAGGCAAGGTCAGACAGTGTAGTGAAGTGTGGCTGAAGCTCAGGAGGAAGCCTCAACAGAACCTCGGCGATGCTGTGCTCTGAGACCCGTTGGTTGATCACCTCTGCATGTAGAAGCTGATCCTTGTATTTTCTTCTTGTGACTCAAAACATTGAGTTGGTACACTTGCAACAGCCATCGCATTCTACTCTGTATCAAAACCCACTATTTGGACATTCTAGAACACACGTGACTACAGACCCCAAATTATTTTTTTATACAATTGTGTTTTGCAACATGCTAACCGTATTCAGAGGGCTAGTGTGGTTGGCAGGTATTGGGATGAATCAAAGCTACACACGTGAGGTTTAACCAATGATTGAGGCTGTTCCTACCTGGTAAAGGCTCACGATCATCTGATAGCAGTGTGGAAGGCAAGAAAGGAGAATATATAAACTGATCATTACATGTTCTTGTAACTTATAAAAAAAGAAAGAGGTTGAATACTTACGACAGCCAGACTCATCTGAGTGATCGCTACAGTCAAAGACCCCGTCACAGCGGTAGTAGGAGTTGATACACTGATGTCCATTAGAACACTTGAACTCATAGAGAGTGCAGTTGTAAACTGACAAAAAAAACAACGACAAAGGGTGCCGTTTAGAACACACAAAGTCGTTGCGTGTTCTGTTTAATACACATGGAATAAGATCAATGGGATAAGAGGCTAACGTACGCTTGCGTTCACGGTGTATTCAATTGACTTGAAATTGTGTGACACTTGTTTGTTTGGCGCTGTCCAACTATGCAAGTTCCTAAACACAGTACAGTGCGGAAATAACACAGAGAGACTCACTGCAGCCCTGTTCGTCAGCCCCATCCATACAGTCTCTGTCACCGTCACACACGTAGCTGGGGCCTATACAGCGGTGGTCTGGGCACTGGAACTGTTCCGGGTGGCATGTACCACTGAGGTCTGCCAACACAGAGAGACCAATGGAGCTAATAGTTAAATGCAACACATGACTGACTGACAGTCATTCTCAAAAAGACACTCAATAACAGAGGTATTACTCCTATGGTAAATAAAAGTGGTCCTTGACTCGGAGACTCACTGCAGTTGGCCTCGTCCGAGCCGTCTCCACAGTCGTTGTCCGTGTCACACAGCCAGATGTGTGGGATACAGCGGTTGTTGGCACAGGTGAACTGGTTGGCCGCGCAGGTGCCAGGGGTCTGGGTGGGGCAGTCCCGCTCGTCACTGCTGTCAAAGCAGTCGTTGTGCCCGTCACAGTGCCATCCACTGGGCACACAGTGCTGGTTGGCACAGGTGAATGCCCTGGGTGAGCAGGTGGTGTCTGAGAAAGAAAAGTAAGGATTGATGAAACATAATTTTTTGGCTACTTTTTAACACCGTAACAAGCCATTCTAAGTATACTAAAGTATACAAAATATAAGTATAAGTATATTAAACATTATTACTAATGCCCCAATAAAGTGCCTTGAATGACAAACAGTTAGTATACTCCATTGAAACGTAATACAATGCATTACTATGAGCTCCGCCACAGTTGGCCTCATCACTGTTGTCATGGCAATCGTCAACGCCGTCGCATCTGTTGTTCTGAGGGACACATTTCCCGCTGGTGCAGGAGAAGGAATTGGAACCGCACTGCAGCGTAGGGGGCTCGTTGGAAGGGTCCTCTACACACGTCTGCTGGCTGGGCGCCAGCTTCATGCCATACGGACAGCCACACACCCTCTGCGAGTCCGGCGCCGGGAAGCAGAAATGGCTGCAGTCTCCATTAGGATTAGTATTCCTATTGCAGAAGTTGGAACCTGAGAGGGGTAGCAAATGAATCCAGTGATGGCCACAGAGTTATCCTCCATCACATAAACAATAAACACCGCACAGCAATGAAAGAGTTTCTCACCGGTCTGGGAGTTGTAGTTGAAAGATTTGACGTGCATGATGTGGCTGATTCCCCGCCTGATGATGACCATCTCTCCCCCGTCAGTCTTGCGCACACGCACGATCCCACCCAGGCGCCAGTCAGTGAAATATGCATAACCTGGATGGGCCAAGCAGGAATGCTCATGAAACTTGAGACCCGGCGTTGGGAATGCCAGGGCACAACCTATGACATTAGTGATTTTTATCTCTTATCATCACTCAACTAAATGTTTGAGATGACACGGTAATTGCTCTCTCTAATGATCATCAATCAAGCTGGATGGACGAGTAGTAATGAAATTCTAACGATGAAGGCTTCTATACAGTAACAAGGTCTCGCTTTAATGCAACTGATGGAACCATGTTGCAATCCATTCTTCGTGAATTTAAAGAGGAGAAAATTGAAATCACCTCCAAAAATGGTGAGACCAAAAGGATGTGAGATCTGAGTGATGCGCTCCAAAGACAGCCTGTTCTGCCCATCAAAGGTGCTGTGTTCGATCTTATCAAAGAAGGCATCCACCCAGTACAGGCGCATGGAGCTGGGGGGGGGAGACAGGACGAGTAGGACAGACATTCTTAAACACTGTTGCACAAACATATTGTCAAGAGGAGGATTAGGGAAGATCAGTCTGATAAGAGGCTTAATGAGATCTTACAGACGTCGGATCTTAATTTGATCACTCTTTTGTCGCTGAGAATTTTGCTGGACAGCAGGAAATGCAGATGAGCTCCGTGATGAACATAAATTCACTAAAAACCACACTAACATACAGTAATATTAACAGTATTCCACTTTTCATGCAGCCTCACTTTGACCAGCTAATAGCTTACAATGCACATAGTGTCACAATTTCTAAATGTAGTGACAAAGTCAAACCTATGCATCGGATTTGTTATGAATGAAACTGCTATTTTTTTTTTTTTACGGAGTGCTACTGGAAGATGAAGAATGGCGTATTGTGAGGCCATTCCTTTGGTCCTGCTAGGCTCTGGGACCATTGGCTCACCTCCAGTCGATAGCCAGGCCGTTGGGCCAGCCAAGAGTAGTGTTCACAATCGACAGGGCATGTGACCCATCACACCAGGCCCTCATAATCTTCGCTGGACGATACCAGTCGGTCCAGAAAATATACCTGCCAAATAAAAACATACACATTAACCAACACTCACACTTATATGGAAAAAGATCATAGTGTCTTTTTCACCTCAACCCGAAGTAGACTCTGGCTTTAGGTCCACTTCAAAATATTTTATGAAGTGAGAAATATAGACCGTTTATTTCAGAGCTCCCCAGGGCTTTTTCCGTTTAAGCCAAGTTCTTAGTGTTCACTACAATACCAGCCTTCATGCAGCACTAATCTAGGCTGTTGGACTCAGAGGCCTTATGACTTTGAAGCTATTGGAAATGTCCCACTAGCACTAAATAAAGAGTCCTTTTATCAGGTTTGGGATTTAAAGTGAGAACAATCTGTGAATGGGTCGGTACCTCTCGCATTATACTAGGTGTGACTAGACACAACTGCTCAGTTTGCTCATGCTTTTTTTTCATGATCTTAAGAGGCAGGGATCCAAGATGAAAACATGGGCCTCCGAGCCCTGCTGGGTCTGGCTAATGCCCTCACTAAATTGTGCATGCCCAGGACATTGGAGTACTTGACCAATTTCACACACTGTCTTTGTCTCCCTTTGACATCCTATGGTCCTTTAAATGAATCTCAAACAAATATAATCCGATCAGCATTTATATTAATGAACTGAATAGAATCAAACCTTGGGATATTATGCTGTAAAAAGCATGCATTCATCGGTAAAGTCAGCATTCGTCAAGCCTCAACAAAGATATATAACCCTATCATATCTGCTCTCCCTGCCTCTCTCTTGTTTTTGTTGCAACATTAAGGCTGGAAGTGGCGCCGAGCCTCTCTCCCTGACCCCCCCCCCCCCCACCCCCCTTTGAGGTCCAGCCCAGCTGTATTTACCCAATCACAGGGTGTACCACGATGGACCGTGGGTTGTTCAGGTTGCGTATGATGGCTCTCCTGGACTGATCGGCCACCTTCATGACTGAAATGCTCCTGAAGCGCGGGTCCGTCCAGTAGAGGTTCTTTGAAATCCAGTCGTAAGCCAAGTCCTCCACGCCGTCCACTCTACTGGCAGCTAGCACCTCCCTGCCTGTGCAGATCAAAGCGGTGACACCGCCATTTAGTACAGAGATGAAAGAGGAACACATTTAAGTAAATAGACTGTCAGCTTGCATTTGTGCTATGTAGGCCTGACAGAGAAAACTAGGGCTGGTCAACCCTATGTTGCAAAAACAACACCACTGATCAGTACAGATTGTGGTTTCATTTTCTACTGTCATTTCTTTACCACATTAGTAACTTTTTTACATGGAAGTTGGAAGATAAATATTGAATCTTCGACAACTTGTATTAATTATGTTCCCAGTGTTTGTTTTATCACATTCTGGAGCCTGACTTTGAGCTGTTACGTGATAGTTTCACTGCTGTCCATGCTCCTGCCCGTTCCCTCCCTCCCTCTCCCCTCCCTCCCCCACTGCACTACCCGGCTCCATAAGGCACTCCCCTAACTGCCGGTATAAGCTTGGCTGGATCACATGCTTGAGCTCTCTGCTTGAAAGGATATATGTGGGGATGTAACCATGGTTACAAAAAAGTATTTCCTCACATTCTAAAAATGAAAAAAAAAAAACATTCAGTAATAATGAACTACAAATTCAGTTATGAAAATATATTTAACAGAAAATTTGGTGTTTGATTCTAATATACAGTATCGAGTCATCCATCCAATCAAATAAATGTAGGCCGCTCTCACCGGTGCCATCCACTTTCTGCTTGTAGATGATGTCTTTGGCCGTGTCTGAGAAGAAGATGGCATCGTCCTCTGCGCTGAAGTCCACCCCAACGAAGTAGGAGGGCGTTCCAGTGACAGGAAGGATGACATCCTCCTGAGAGGACAGGTTGAAGGGGATGCCTCGGACAGCCAGCTGGCTGGAGAAGAGAAGGAACTGCCTCACCGCTAGCGAGCGAGAAGAAGACATCCACCATGAACCTCCAGATCTTCTACCTCATATGTCACACCACATGGGCACTCACAGTATAAAGGACACAGCACATTGAAGTGTACCAAGTCCAATGTTAATAGGGAAAAAAACGAAACAAGGTTTGTGTGTTGGCCTTACCAACACATCTCTTGCCGTCAGCATGCAGGTCGTAGCCCATGCGACACCTGCAGCGGTAGCCCAGCCCTTGGTTGTCTGACCTGTGGCTTAGAATACAGATCTGCTCACAGCCATCCCTGTCTACTCCGCAAGGGTTAGCCACTGTGAACACAACACAAACGCTCAGCCACTGACAGAACATACAGAAGTGGGGCAGATCAGCGGAGTGGTTGTACCAAGTGACATGCTTACCATACGGTTGTCTCAGTTGGTGTACCACTTGCACTCCGTGTGGGGTCTGAGATGTGGTGTAGATCACCTGAGGGTTTGTGTCACTGAACTTGTTGGCTTTCATCACGGCCATCTTGGTCCAGTCAGTGAAATACACAGTGTGCTCAAACAGACTGATGCCAAAGGGATGGGGGATCACAGCACCTCCATGGACCACTGTTTTCCTGAAAGGTGGAGAGAATACCCTGAGCAGACTGTACATTTACCATTGTGATAGACAGGGAAATGGCATTGTTTTGACTTCTTACATTTGGTCTCTCCAGACATTTGGCCAAAAAACATCACATTTGAGCCCTTTCATAAGGAACATATCTGGTATGCTTACCTATGAAGCCCATCATATGTGGTGGTTTCAATATAGTCGTAGCGGCTGTCGACCCAGTAGACTCGCTTAGCATCAATATCCAGTGTGATCCCTGCTGGCCAGCCCAATTTAGTCCTGATGATCCCATAGCGATTGGTGCCATCCATGTAAGCCCGCTCCAAACCTGGCTCTCCATTCAGAGAGTCCCAGTCTGAGAAGAACAGGAACCTGTGAAGAAAATGTGTTTTGGCACAGATTAGGTACAGGTTACCAGTACAGTAGGTTGCACAAAAGTTGTCAAAGACTCCAGACACCTAAGCCACAGACTGTTCTCTCTGCTACCGCATGGCAAGTAGTACCAGTGCACCAAGTCGGGAACCAACAGGACCCTGAACAGCTTCTACCCCCAAGCCACAAGACAAGAACGATAAATAGCTAATGAAATGGCTACCCAGACTACCTGCATGGACCCTTTCTTGCACTAACTCTCTTGCACTGACTCTATGCACACACACTGGACTCTACCTATATACAGTGGGGCAAAAAAGTATTTAGTCAGCCACCAATTGTGCAAGTTCTCCCACTTAAAAAGATGAGAGAGGCCTGTAATTTGCATCATAGGTAGACTTCAACTATGACAGACAAAATGATAAAAAAAATCCAGAAAATCACATTGTGGGATTTTTTATGAATTTATTTGCAAATTATGGTGGAAAATAAGTATTTGGTCAATAACAAAAGTGTATCTCAATACTTTGTTATATACCCTTTGTTGGCAATTACAGAGGTCAAAGTTAAAGCAAAGTTGTGGAAAAATGGCTTAAGGACAACAAAGTCAAGGTATTTGAGTGGCCATCACAAAGCCCAGAGCTCAATCCTATTGAAAATGTGTGGGCAGAACTGAAAAAGTGTGTGTGAGCAAGGAGGCCTACAAACCTGACTCAGTTACACCAGCTCTATCCGGAGGAATGGGCCAAAATTCACCCAACTTTTTGTGGGAAGCTTGTGGAAGGCTACCCGAAACATTTGACCCAAGTTAAACAATTTCAAGACAATGCTACCAAATACTAATTGAGTGTATGCAAACTTCTGACCCACTAGGAAGGTGATGAAAGAAATAAAAGCTGAAATAAATAATTCTCTCTACTACTATCCACAATAAAGTGGTGATCCTTAACTGACCTAAGACAGAGATTTTTTACTCTGATTAAATGTCAGGAATTGTGGAAAAACTTAGTTTAAATGTATTTGGCTAAAGTGTATGTAAGCTTCCGACTTCAACTGTACCTACGACCACGCAAACAAAACATGCACACAAATGCATACTGACGCCACACACTCACACACCTCGTACCCCTGCATATCGACTTGTACTGGTACTCCCTGTATACAGCCATGTTATTTTCTACTCCCTAAATACACTGAGTGCACACCTTCCTAATATTGAGTTACACCCCATTTTGCCCTCAGAACAGACTCAATTTGTCGTGGCATGGACAAGGTGTCCACAGAGATGCTGGTCCATGTTGACTCCAATGCTTCTCATAGTTGTGTCAAGTTGGCTGGATGTCCTTTGGGTGATGGCCCATTCTTGATACACACGGGAAACTGTTGAGCGTGAAAAACCCCAGCAGAGTTGCAGTTCTTGACACAAACCGGTACACCTGGCACCTACTACCATACCCTGTTCAAAGGCACTTAAATCTTTAAAGGCAATCCATGTCTGAATTGTCTCAAAGCTTAAAAGTCCTTCTTTTAACCCGTCTCCTCCCCTCATCTACACTGATTAAAGTGGATTTAACAAGTGACATCAATAAGGGATCATAGCTTTCACTTGGATTCACCTGGTCAGTCTGTCATAGAAAGAGCAGGTGTTCTTAATGTTTTGTTCACTCAGTGTATAGCCATGTTATTTTTAGTCTTTATTTTTTCCACTGTGTCCTCATTTCACCATTTAAATTTTTTAGTAGATTTTTAAAAATCTTATTTTGAACTCTGCATTGTTGAAAAAGTACCCGTAAGCAAGCATTTCACTGTTCGTCTGCACCTACGTGTAGACTACGAAGCTTGTCTACGAAGCATGTGACAAATACAATTTGATTTGATTCATGTACTGGATGCAATATTGAACATCGGTGAACTGGATTCCATAGCAGCAAAGTTATCCATCCTTTTAGCTATAAAACGACCAGGACTGCAACTCAACCAAAGGTGATACAGAAGCGGATTTCCTTTTTTAATTGAATTTGAAACAGACACATCCTCCACTGTCTTTGTTCCCGGTCTTACAGGAGGGCCAGCCCACCGAGGTAGAACAAGTGTGTACATTTAGCCTCACTTCCCAATTCACCTGTAGCCACCTGGCCCAGGCTCCACTCTGGAACCACACTATTGGATTACAATGAGGCTCATCACTTTTAATACTGCTCACTAATCCGCCAGGAAAATCTGCGAATTGAACACACTCATTACTCCCTACCGGTACAGCATGAGAGAGAGACAGATAGATAGAGGGATGGAGGGATGGAGGATAGAGGAGGTCCCCTCGACTCACCCCACAGTTGGGTCCACGGCCAGCCCTCTGGGGTTTCCCAGATTCTCTGCGATCAGCGTCACCCGGTTATTCCCGTCAAAGTCCACCATGTCAATCCGGTTGACGCTGGCCTCCACCACATACAGCTTATTGTTCACCCAGTCCACGGCTAGGTTCTCTGGGTAGTCAACTGATACATTTAAAATCACCTGCATATTGGAACCGTCCATATCCACCGAAAACACCTGGCCACAAAAGAAAGCATTGTTGCTAGGAGATTAGCTCTTTGGTGGTTAAGGCTCCGGAAATTCACAGAGATATAAAATAAAAAGAGACTGTCCGAGAAACAGGGATATGTCACCATAATACCTCAATATGAGAAGGAAATTACTGTCATTAAGGCTGGGCTTTGGTTGCTTGTCTGACTTCCATCTTGTCTGTCTAGTAGCATTTGAGCGGTGCTGTCGGATAGTATTGTGAAACCTCTACCCTACTGATTCCAAGATGGCACCAGTTTCTCAGGCTTGAAGCCTTGGCACCTCAGAAGGGATAGTGCTCTTTACAGCTCTGGCTCGTTTGAAACAAGACCCAGGCGTCTAAAAAGCAGGATTTTCAGCTGACCTGTTTAAAGAGAAACTGAATATGTGGAAGTAGCCTGCTAGTTTAACCTTCCTAGTACGTTCACATGGGCTGTTTGTGGTCCCCCCAATTTAAATACGCTGACATTCCGCCATGGAGGTGACTGATCTACACAGATACCCCACTGCTGGTATGTCCCTGCTTTTCAGCCTCGTGGCTGGGGTTCAAACCATACAGAAGCCAAGATGCTGAACAAAGCCCTTTGAGCTGGCCAAAGAATGCATATAACAGGGTGGACTCGGTGAAAACAAATACTGCACGATTACTTTGAACACGATCGGGTTACAAAAATTACACTGAGCTATGCGAACATCGTACCAGCATATCAGACAGTTTTCCAGATTAGACATTTTGGATTCCATTTCCAACCTACTTCCCCTTCATTATGACCCAGCCATTTGGGAGCCGGCAGGTCTACCATTTGTACAGTATTAACAGCGGCGGTATCTTAACAGATCTGACAAAGTATTCCCTCTCCTTTGGGGGGGTGGTGCAGGTTCCTGTACAACTCAAGCATTTCCTCAAACAATAAGCCTTTCTATCCTGTGGACTGTAACTACGGTCCACTGTACATGTAATTCTAACGATGCACTGATGCCTTAACAGGGCCACAGGAACCACTCATGTGAAGTATTTTAATGCCAGTATTACCTTGTTCTGAATAGTATCCGTCCAGAAGACTCTATTGAGGAGGTAGTGGAAGTCCACCCCGACAGGGACTCCTCTGTTCTGGGAATGGACCAGGGTGCGAGAGCTGTGTCCATGGATGTCACCAATCAGCAGGTCTTGGCCATTGGAGAACACCAGCGAGGCTACGCTAGCTACAGACAGTAGGCAAGGCAATCAGTAAGACAACATGCTCAAACATTTCATCATCTCTTATAAACACCTGTCATATGCTGTTTTAAGCAGTTGTTTTTTGACTGTATATACTGTATAATCATTCATTCATTTACTCAGCAGTAGAAAACAGAAAATAAATAAAAATACATTTTAGTCTGTCAGTTTTGAAGCCATACTATTGGGTTGATTCAAATCTTAATCTCTAGTAATACCTTTAGTAAGATTTTTCATTTGATGTCATTTTTAGAAACCCAAATGGTCAAGACAATTTGATCTGTATTATTAACACAGCAAATCCCTCCTTGCTTCTGGCCTCAAAGTCAGAGGGGTCCACAGACACAAACGACTGGCAGAAATAACACTCAGTGTGCAACAATGCACCAGAAAGCAGAGCAGGCGGACAGAGGCTGGCAGACAGGAGGCTGGGTTGAGGGGCTGAGGGCCTCTAGCCAGCAGGAATGACTTTGATATGTTGAAGTATATTGAAGCTCAACACTGGCCACTCACTTGAGGTGTTAGCTCTGCAGTATCGGTGCTGCTCCAGGAAATATCCCTCTCGACAGCTGCAGCGGTGGGTTCCCATCCTGTCTTCACAGAGCTGGTCGCAGATGCCCCACATCTGACAGTCGTCAAAGTCTTCACCCAAGAATGAAATAAGAAAAAAACGGAATAATTCAAAGCACACATCCAATATTCTACCTCTAGTAGACTGCGATTCCAGTTCTTTCAATGTACTGTAACGGAGTGAATTTACCAGTATTTACCAATACAAGAGCGGCTGTTATTGTTGTTGACAGTGTACCCAGAAGGACATGAGCAGGTTCCTCCCTCAGGAGACGCATGACAGCGATGCTCACAGCTCAGAGAAGCACACCTCCAGATACCTGACCATCACAGACAGACACGCATGACTCCCAATGTCACTTCTCAAAATGACGTATGTGCGTGAGTGCATGCACTTTAAACTGGTTGTATTGTTACTGACTGCAATTGCGTCCAGCAGTGGTGATGGCCTCATCCTCTCCATCTGGACATTGGGCTGTCCCATCACACAGTTGGTCCATTGGGATACACAGGCCTGAGGATGGACAGGGCCATTCTCCAGGATAGCACTCGCGTGATACAGAGTCTGCAGAGAGAACAAAGTCATCTTCATTGGCTTGCTTTGAGAAAACAGCAACCATGTGTGAGGTGTGCATTGAAGACAGCAGCCTTATTGGAGGATCCTGCAGCCTATTCTCCAAAAACACTCTTCGTGTGAGGAGGAAAAATATATATATTTTAAAAACCTCTTTTGCAAGGGCGTAGTGACAAGAAGGCAAAACAGGGATATAGCAGCGTGTAAAAATAGAAAGTAAAATACAAAATACACACAAAAGCGTCACAAGGTACAGACACGATTCAAGATTAGAAACAACTGCGGCGATCGCAAACAGTGTTGTCGATCAGAGTCTTAAAAACAGGCAAGGACACTAACTCCCGTAACTTTAATATCTTTTGAAGAATTCTAAAGCTCTTTTGGAGGGGTGAGCGATCAAAGAGGGATTTGACTACCACACTTTAAGGAGCACAGAGCCTAGCCCATACCAACCACAGAGACCAGAGGTGAATCAGGTTTCGACAAAGCAGTGTTTCTCACTCCTTCAAGTGTGCTTCAACTGAACCCGCTTACTGTTTCTTTGTCAGGGATTTGGGTCCAATATTATAAATGTGTCAAGAAGAAGGGGAGCTGTCACTCTGTAGCATCCATACCACAGCCTTTCTCATCTGCATTGTCTTCACAGTCGTCTTCCCCATCACAAAGCCAGACCTGGTGAACACAGCGACCGCTGGGGCACGTGAAGTAGCTCCCTCTGCAAGCGGGATAGGCTGCATGGAGGGAGGGCGAGAGAGAGAGAGTGAGAGAGAGCGAGAGAGAGAGAAAGAGAGAGAGAGAGAGAGAGAGAGAGAGAGAGAGAGAGAGAGAGAGAGAGAGAGAGAGAGAGATAGAGAGAGAGAGAAGCACATCGAAAAGGTCAGATTAAGTCCAAGTTAGGGGGAGAAACTATCTGGGTGAGGAGTTAAGATTAGAGGTGCAGACTATGGGTTGACAGATAGCAGTAGTGGTGCGAGGAGGGTAGAGGTACGCACTGCAGCTCTGTTCATCACTCCTGTCTCCACAGTCGTCGTCATGGTCACAGACATAGCGTTGAGGGACACACTCTCCGTTTCCGCATTGGAACAGGCCACTGCTGCAGTGCTGTGCTGAATAAAACAGACACCAAACCCCTTCAGTGACCAAACCCCGTCTGTATGTGTCCGTTATTCATCTTACCCCTGCTGCACTGACCGGATGAGGGCCTGGTTAAATATGTGGTCATGCGTCACAGCAGTCATACAATTTTGTCAGCCGGCTATTGTCAAGCAGATAACTGCTGGTCTCACGGTAAGTGACCGTTAATTAACATAAACACATTTAGCATCTCCTGGCTTTCACACACTGATGCAGACCTTTGGAACATCTACATTTAAAAAAAAAAGTCTAATAAATCCACGTAATATAGCCTACACCATAACAATAAATCCATTATTTAATTTAGACAGGTCTATGTAGTCTATTTCAGAAGAACAGAATAGCATTGTCTGAGTTGTCCTCATGTTAGGTCCTGATCTGGCTATGCCATATGGCTGTGGGCAACACTAGTTAATTTAGCAGACAAGATTTGCTTAGAATTCCGTGGCATTATTTTATATTGTTTTATCGTATGAAGAACACAAATGAACAAAGCTGAATAAAATAGAAAGGATATTTTCTCCAAATGATTTGAGTGAGTGCGCGCATGCGGCTATTCTGTGTTAACAAAGAAACAGGTACTGCCATATGCTTAATTTACAGTTATTTATGTAACTTTAGTTGTTATACAAATGTTGGGCTATATGTTTTGTACATTCTAAGGCTGCATGATGATTTGAAAAAAGTTGCATGAAAGGCATTAGCTCTGCTTTGTTTTTTTGCTCAGGCTGTACAAACTCCAATAGTCTCTCATTAACAATTTGACAAGCACTTGATAATGCCTCGAATTTCCCGGCTGCATCCCCTTTGTGCGGCCGTAATGCCCCTAAAAAAATCCATGTCTTTTGTGGCCAGTGGCCGTTGTGCCCTTGGGCTGAATATAATAATTATAATTCCCTTCTCCCGTCTGTGTGCCGAAGCACCTCCCACTCACATTGCTCTCAGTCACTTGATTGGGCCTTTTTCACAGGCTACAAGTGAAGACAGACACATCGGGGACGCAACTGCTCGAGTCCTTATCTAATTCCCGAGGCGCATATTGAAGATATTGGAAGAACTGTCCACATTTACTTTTCGTTAGCCAACAAGATGAGTAAGTTTAACAAACAGCAAAAGCACTAGCCTATGTCAATCTTCTATCCCTCATAGTACAAAAGTTGACCTATTTTATTCTGTGTGAGAAATACATATTCTAAACACAACTGTCTGGGACAGTTGTGGGATGCGATAGATCCCAAATTAATACAAACCGCTAGCATCAAAAAAACTGTTTTAAGCAATGAGCCTAATGCAACAGATGAGAATGTTTAGCTTAAAATGTTGATAAACTATGAGGCTGTTTCTTCACATTATAAGCGCAGCAATGTGCACACGGCAGCAGGCTATAAGAGCAAATGTTCCATTAGCAGGAAAACACCATTCTCAAAAGTGACCACAAATGTGATTATTCATGTAATGCTTTTATTATAAAGGTGCATTTTTATGGTGAAAATGATCTTCCCCAAACTTGAAACTCACACGCTAAGAAGTTATTTGGCCACTTTAGTTGTGATACAAACCTTATCAAAACATATTGGCCCATGGGCTAGGCTACATGAGGTGTGCGACTAGGATTTGAAAAGTCACAATAAAAAAGATGCGCTGTTTGCCTTAAGCTGGTCATCATTCACAAGTGATAAGCTAATATTGTCACCCATCACACTATTCTTGATTTAATCTTGTCTTTACATATACAAAATAATATATGTGTGAAATTTGTTTTTAATTATAATTCACCATTATCATGCACCTGTCTCGAAACAGGGGCAGCGGAACAAAATACATGTAATCTATGCACTTAAATAGAGAATGAAGAACCCTTTTCCCGTGGTTCATTTTCATGCCAGCCAGGTAGGCTATACTCCTGTTTTAAAGAGAAGCAATGTGCTTAATATTAGGAAAGCTGAGAAATAAATATAGTAGGCCTAGCCTATAGAAAGCTGATGGAATCCTCCTCTTTTAATGGAGGCCATCACTCTGTTTTCTCACGCAATTACATAGCCTATAGAAATGTTGCGCAACATGAGCTCAAGGGCTCTAATGAAGTGTTTGATTCGATTTTCGAATACATTTGCATTGATGTGATTAGAGGGACAATAGAGTGCGGAGTACCAGGCAGTTAGCAAGTTTGGTAGGCTACTAATGACCATCAGCAGCATCAGAGCTTGGAGAAGCCCAATTACCGTGACTAAACGGTCACGTGGAATTTGACTGCCGTCACGACTCGTGACCGGCAATGTGGCGGTAATACGGTCCCCGTAACAGCCCTAGTCACGGCCAGAAGTGAACACTTACTGCAGTTCGCCTCGTCTGACCCGTCACGGCAGTCCATGACCTGATCACAGTGCTGGGTCCGGTTATAACAGGCACTGTTGGCACACCTCATCTCTGTACACTCACGGTAGTCTGAGAGGGAAATAAACATGACAAATCATACCAGACTGACATAGAACAAACCCATCTGTGGAATATTCAAAGAATATCAGGAATAAGCATCAAATCATTTCCTCAAAGAGGTGCATAAATGCTTTCCCTTTCAAATGTCAAATGTCTCGACTAGTCTTAAACATTTCTCCAATGTCAGTAGTCTTAACGCATTCCTATATACAGTTCTCAAGTACTCAAGTGCTAACACAACTATGCAATTAGCCAAATGTAACAGTCTGCTGCTAGCAGATCATTAACTTAGCTGCTGCGTTGGCAGCTCTAACCCCCTTTTAATCTCATTAACAGTAGAAAATATACCCTTAAATGCTCCCCCATGAAGTCACGTTGGCAATTCACCTCTGAAATATAAAGCTTTGTACGTAATTATGGCAAACAGGCTCGGCCTGTAATGGCGCAAAAAAAAAAATGATAAAAGCTAATGGGAGGATAAAACACTTACAGTAAGTTTTCTATTAGCGCCACAAACAGTCTTGGCTTTTTTTTCTGCCATTGTGAGATGACCAAAGTGTGCAGTGCTGTGAGTCTAACATTTCGGCACAATAATGGAATAGCAGCTGAACTTCAGCTTGACTAATCCCCAAGGAATCTGCAATCAACCTCTGACAACAAGAAGCATATTGTGGCCATTCTGTCAGTCAGCAAGCCTCTTAATCTTACAAATTGATTAAAATGCCACAGGAGCCTGAGGGAAGAAGGTAAGTAAGCCACACTGGGGAACTTACGGCAGTCTCTCTCGTCAGCCCCGTCGGAGCAGTCGGGCAGCCGGTCACACCTGTACTCCCCTGGGATGCAGGCCCCATTGGTGCAGCTGAACTGCCCACTGGAGCACGTCCTACCAGCTGCAGAGAGATTGAGGAGCAGCTTAACCACAAGTGTAGCATTTCTCTAACCCCTTAATTGCCTTTGTCATTGATTTTTGGGTTAACATTTGTGGCACCTGTCACACTGGTGAAAATTCTAAATAAAATAGGTTGTACACTGTATGGTCTACACAGTACTTGTGTATTGATTTCCTCTATTGTAGAAAGTGCGAGAACTTACGACAGTGGTGTCTCTCATCTGAGCCGTCCTCACAGTCCTCTTCGTCGTCACAAACCCAGACATCTGGGACACACTCCCCGTCACTCAAGCACTGGAAATGACTCTCATCGCATGTTACAAGGGCTGAGGACACACACAGCACATCCAATATTAGTCTGCACACTCTCAGTAACAACACTCAACACGTAGGTGAAGGTCTAAGTAAGACAACGCCAGTTGATTCTTACACAAGATGCTTATACGAAGCAACGCTTTTGCTGCTCTTTAACAGGGAAACGTGAGTAAATGGGACAAATCCTGTTAAAGTGTAAAGGGAGAGGGTCAGTGTGCAGCTCAGTCCACTGTAAGAGGATAAGTTACTCACGGCAGTCAGCTTCATCAGAATCATCTACACAGTCTAACGTTCCATCACAATGCCAGTGCTGTGGGATGCATCGGCCTGTCCCACACCGGAACTGCCCCGTCTCACAACCTTCATACAGGAGACACAATATAATAATACTAAAGTTAACTTCGAAATTTATCTTCATTCCATATTTTAGACCAATTCTCAAATCCTATTTTGTAATACCTTCCGTCCCCAGGTGCATAATTCTTCATGATCTTGATCATGTGTATTTCTAAACTAGGTCAGAAATAAGAAATAATTTCCTGTCAAATTTTCCCTCTCTCCTATAGTTAGCCCAATAAATAGCAGGAACTCTTTGTGTCTCTTATCAAAACATCTAAACCGTGTTGGGTGCGTTTGGGAATGTCTCTTATTGATGGAGCATGGCGTTAACAGCATCGACAGGGACTGGAGATGAGCGTGCCAGCCATCCTCAAAACAGTTACACAACCCTCAGCACACTCATCCCAAGCTTCCTTTTGATGTTCTCACTGAGTGGCATCTGAGGAGATAAGGTACCCCCACTCTACCTTCCCTGACGTTTTCCAGGAGATATCAACTGAAGCAGCATAGTTCAGTGGCATAGCGCTCCGTCAGACCCGTCCGAATTGGAATGTACAATTCTCATTGTCTCTCTCTGACAACCTGATTTATGGTGCATGCTGTTCCTTGTCGGAAATGTAATTGGGATAAATAGTGGTACCAGGTGGTACCGCAACCCTTAAGCCCAAATTCTTTGCTGGGGGAGATGCAAGGTGGTGGTTGGTGGTGCATGTCTGTGGTTGGTGGTCTACAGTGTCTTATCGACTACCTTGAATCACAGACCCTGCTCGGTCAAATATGTGCCGAAGTGAAGGGTTTGACATTGCGTCAACACCTCAGTTGCAAAACAAACTGAAGACATTGTTCTAGAAACACTGAGAAATACAACCAGTAATACAAATACCCTCTGTTTTATTTCCAATCTATAAATCAAACACTGCCATCCGACCAATCAAATTACACACAAAACACAAACATATATATTTTTAAACAACATTACATTTCCAAACATTGGCGGTAAGATTTTTGGATACTGATTCATGACCGGTTTTCACATAACATAAACGTGTCAATGGGCGATATCCATCGATCATATGTTATGCATGTATTGTGACTCCTAGAAGCAAATATGCAAGTAATCAGCTATTTCCATTGCATCAGCTAGCTGTGCCATCACCAGTGAGCATGTGCATTGGGTTTCTACTAGCACAACCTTTCACGTGGTGCTTCTCTCCCACTCCAGCTATCAACAGACGACTTCAAATTCCAATGGCATAGGAGCATGTTCCATGATAAGGACATGCAAAACAAGAAGACCAGTGGTCCATTGCAAACAAAAAGAAACCGACGTGTTGAAAATATAGCTACTGGACAATTTTGTACGAGAAAAATGATTTTCAATCCGGCCACACCCATCTAGGCCTAATGCTAATCATGAGCTTTCATGAGATAAGGCACTGAACTAAGCATTGGTATGATGTCATCCTTTGATCTTGTGCTGATAAATTGAAATCTCTTGGGAGACTACTGCCTTTTCCGTCTTCTTCTCATTTAAAACAAACATAAACTGATACGGCGTCGGTTGCACAGGTTCTACTGACATTTATCCTTTAGCAGGACGTAGAGACACCAGGACCTATTCAAGGACAAGATGGAATTGTTGGACACGGACATTAAGAGTCTGCCTACTTAATTAAAGAACAAGATCTGGCAAAGCATTTACTAGAGGTCGACCGATTCATCGGAATGGGCGATTAATTAGGGCCGATTTCAAGTTTTCATAACAATCGGAAATCTGTATTTTTGGGCACCGATTTGGCCGATTTTTTTTTTGACACCTTTTATTTAATCTTTATTAACGAGGCAAGTCAGTTAAGAACACATTTTTATTTTCAATGACGGCCTAGGAACGGTGTGTTAACTGCCTCGTTCAGGGGCAGAACGACAGATTTTCACCTTGTCAGCTCGGGGGATTCAATCTTGCAACCTTATAGTTAACTAGTCCAATGCTCTAACCACCTGATTACATTGCACTCCACGAGGAGACTGCCTGTTACGCGAATGCAATAGAAGCCAAGGTAAGTTGTTAGCTAACATTAAACTTATCTTATAAAAAACAATCAATCAATCAATCATAATCACTAGTTAACTACACATGGTTGATGATATTACTAGTATATCTAGCGTGTCCTGCGTTGCATATAATCGATGCGGTGCGTATCGTTGCTCCAATGTGTACCTAACCATAAACATCAATGCCTTTCTTAAAATCAATACACAGAAGTATATATTTTTAAACCTGCATATTTAGCTAAAAAAATCCAGGTTAGCAGGCAATATTAACCAGGTGAAATTGTGTCACTTCTCTTGCGTTCATTGCACGCAGAGTCAGTGTATATGCAACAGTTTGGGCAGCCTAATTTGCCAGAATTTTATGTAATTATGACATAACATTGAAGGTTGCGCAATGTAACAGGAACATTTAGACTTATGGATGCCACCCGTAAGATAAAATACGGAACGGTTCCGTATTTCACTGAAAGAATAAACATCTTGTTTTCGAGATGATAGTTCTGCTGTTTATGACTTCAAGCCTATCAACTCCCGAGATTAGGCTGGTGTAACCGATGTGAAATGGCTAGCTAGTTAGCAGGGTGCGCGCTAATAGCGTTTCAAACGTCACTCGCTCTGAGACTTGGAGTGGTTGTTCCCCTTGCTCTGCAAGGGCCGCAGCTTTTGTGGAGCGATGGGTAACGCTGCTTCGAGGGTGGCTGCTGTCGATGTGTTCCTGGTTCGAGCCCAGGTAGGAGCGAGGAGAGGGACGGAAGCTATACTGTTACACTGGCAATAATAAAGTGCCCAAAAGAACATCTAATAGTCAAAGGTATATGAAATACAAATGGTATAGAGAGAAATAGTCCTATAATTCCTATAATAACTACAACCTAAAACTTCCTACCTGGGAATATTGAAGACTCATGTTAAAAGGAACCACCAGCTTTCATATGTTCTCATGTTCTGAGCAAGGAACTTAAACGTTAGCTTTCTTACATGGCACATGTTTTTGCATTATTTAAACCAAATTGAACATGTTTCATTATTTATTTGAGGCTAAATTGATTTTATTGATGTATTATATTAAGTTAAAATAAGTGTTCATTCAGTATTGTTGTAATTGTCATTATTACAAATAAATGGTAAAAATCAGCCGATTAATCGGTATCGGCTTTTTTTGGTCCTCCAATAATCGGTATCGGTATCGGTGTTGAAAAATCATAATCGGTCGACCTCTAGCATTTACCGCCGACAGGTGAAAAAAGAGCACTTCCAACATGACCTGTACTGGACCAAACACCAAAAGCCAAGGGAAATGTTCCTTCCTCGTCAAACAGACATACAACGTAACGAATTGACTTGGAAAACCTCCGCCCGTTCAGTTGACAAATGTTGCGCGAGCAGGCACTTTATTAAAGGCGAGTCAGAAGTTGATCATCTCTTTCATGTAATGTGCTCTTCAAAGATGACTCACTTCCACTTGAGTTGTGGGGTCACGACTGTGCTAAAAGCCTTGTGAGGGGCATCTCATATCATGAGCTCTGGTCTCAGATTAATTAGCCGACACCACCAAACATGTTTTAAACTACGCCAGCCAAAGTGGCTTCATATTTAACTAATTCAGCAGCCAATGGAGAAGCAAGCTTTTTTCCTGCTCAGTTTACTAATGATAAAATTGCTTCCCCATTGGCTCAAAGAGTGCCTTTGTTGGGAGGAAATGATCCGGGAGGTTTCAGCATCATCTGTAACATGCAGGTAAGACAAACGGTGCATACAGTATCGGAGCGGCACAGTGACACCACTGAAAGACATTTGGGTTTATCTCTGTACCCCTGAACAGACATTCAGTGGTCTAATGCTCAATGCCATTATGATCATTATAAGATCAACTCAACTGAATATGTCATATTTGACAATGTATGGTAGATATCAGACAAATAAAATCATGTTCACTCGTTGCTTGACCCACAAGTAGGATTGCATATCAATGTCCACCAGCTTATCAACATAACAAACCAACATATTTTTCAAAAGAGCAAAATATTAAAAGTGTCTTTAAGCATCAATGGACTTCAAGTTCAGAGGAAGGACACTCCTGAGGCCTCCTAGCAACAATGGACTTCAAGTTCAGAGGAAGGACACTCCTGAGGCCTCCTAGCATCAATGGCGATGTTCATAATCCCTGTTCATAATCCCTGTCTGCTATGCATTAGGTTAACAGCTTTCAACAACCTTTGCCAAAGGGAAACCAATCTTCTGAGACATTCAAATGAAGCCAGTGTTTCCTGACAGTATCAGTTCTGGGAAAGGTGACTGGCAGACTAAAGTGGACTTTTAAATGAATGTGAGCTGCTCTTACATTCAGCCATAGTTTTTTTTTTAAGTAATTTGACTAACTATTCCTTCAGGAATAAATTGGTAAATAGTTGTTTTTTAAAGCCAAAATGTAATAACAATGATCAAAATAGGGGCAATTTGACTCTGTCAGTCAATTACTTTTAAAATAAAGTTAAGAGAAAAGTGGCCAATATGATGCAAATAAGCTCTTAAGAATGTGGTGTCTAAGGATTGGTACTTTTTCGTTAGTGTCTTTGTTTAGCCTGTTTTGTTTAGTTTGGTGTTCTCTTTTTGTCCCTCTCTCTGACCACGTCTTTTGTAATTAGCCATCTTAAACCCACAGCAGGCGAGAACCCCACACTATCCACAGAGAAAGATAAGGGCGCCCTACTACTGCCAAACAAAGAGGAGCAGCAGAGGAATTTTCATTAGAATGAAGCCTGCCAATGCCTCAGACCCCACTGTGAAATCACAATGGCACAATGGAAGAGCCAGCAGGGCTTCAACCTCATAACTGGAAGTGTCACCACGCCAAATGGACTATGGAGAGGGATAGCATAATGCAGAATACAGTATAGCTTCCTACAAAAAAACACAAGTTTAACTGAATTCCCCTCCCCCCACCCGTCCCAAAAACATCTCTTTCCAATCATGTGGGGGCCCTGAGAGAGTTGTAGCCTCTTTCATCAAAACCGCCTTGTTTTTGTGCGTCCCCTCGCACTCTCTGAATGTGTGTCTAGAAAACGGCTGGCAGCGCGGAGCGCTGGATCCGTCCATGCTGTTAGAGCGAAGTGCTCCTGCTCCATTTCATATGGAAATCAATTCAACAGAATGCAGTCAATTGCTGAACAACTGACTTTGGCTCTTGCTGCCACACACAAAACAGAGAAAAGCCCAAGGGAGTTTGGTATTGGCATGGGTACAAAAGGAGGCAAGAAATAGTGAGTGAGGAATGAAGCTGTACTTCTAATTCCAACTTGAAAAAAACTCGTATAACGTTTTAACACATTTGTAAGGCTAGATTTGAAAAAAAAAGCAACAGAGATGGAGATGTTACACTGCACTTCTGCAGGAGGTCAAAGGGTTTTGTTCGCACTGCCTCTGACAAACTGTCACTCAACACAACATGAGCATTGTTAGCCTAAACCTTGCACCCTATGCATCACATAACAGTCTGGGACCTGGGTTGAGACTGCTGTATAATGGGAAAGGATTAGCCCTTCATTTGAGTCAACTGTGCTAACTTCTGTTCCCCTTTCCAGTACAGCGTTAACGTTGCTCATGGATTTAGACCGGAAAAGGCCGCAGCATCTTTAAGATTTAGCACGCACATGCTGGCCAAGGTTTTCTGTGCCTTGTAAAACTTCAACAGCAACCCGCAAGTGTTTTTTTGTAGTGCTATAAAACAAAATTAACTAATAATAGGTTAGGCTCAATGAATGTGAGCAACTGAAAACACCTATTTGAGTTAGTAGGGGGAAATGTTAATTAGTCAACCCCATATCCCCCTGTACTAGATCACATGTGTGACACGTTGAACATCTTGTTCATCCTAGTTAATTGTATGTATTTTTTCGAAATAAATCACGCTTGTTTTTCACAAGATCCTGAATGACCAAGGTTGTTTGGCAAATGATTGAGGTTTGAAAGGCATTTAGCCCCAATATTCAAGCAATTAACCTGCAAAAACATGTTTTGAACGGCCACAATCAAATCAAATTGTATCAGTCACATACACATATTTAGCAGATGTTATTGCGGGTGTAGCGAAATGCTTGCCACCAAGTCCAGTTCATTTTGTTACCTATTATTGTAACCCTACAAGTGTGTCACACTAACCATTATTTCAACACAGGCGTTTTACAACACCTTTAAAGCCTCTTGATAATAAGCCACAAAAGACTGTCTGTCACACATTAAATGATCATCAAGTTGAGCCACATTAGCTTTTTTAAAATTACATTTAACCTTTATTTAACTAGGCAAGTCAGTTAAGAACAAATTCTTATTTACAATGACGGCCTACCGGGGAACAGTGGGTTAACTGCCTTGTTCAGGGGCAGAATGACAGATTTTTACCTTGTCGGCTTGGGGATTCAATCCAACAACCTTGCGGGTTTCTGTCCCAACGCGCTAACCACTAGGCTACCTGCTGCCCCAGCTTTGGAGAAACTTTGACAGGGCAAAAATGAGTGTGAACACTATCCCTGGAGGACCCAGTGGAAATTAGGCTCAATGGATTAGAGAAAGTAACCTGTCCTCCAAGCCCCTTTTTTGTCATTTCCTCTCAAACGCATGCTGGATAAATCTGAATTAAATCAACCATTCCTGCCTCAAATTTCTGAGGAGATCAACAAGTGCCATGATGCAAAACTGCAGAAGATGCAGGATGCGCATGAGGCCTGTTGCTAGTCGATGCAGTTAAAACGTGGTATATACTGAAACAGACGACTTTGATTACCTATTGACTTCGATGTCTTTTTAAACTACGATGGCACAAAATATTTTGGTACATCATTGTTCATTTCTAAGGGACAAGCCTCCAAATTACTAACATGAAAACGCTGGCAAAGCCCTGATTTGATTCAATATTATAATTAATTCTGCCGAAGACCATGCTCATAGCCTCAGCTTGTAGAGATCACTTCTATATTATGGACAAAAAAATGCCACTGGATAATTTCAATTATTCCATTTGATTGAGATATGTGTTTTTTATTTATTTTTTATTTTGTCATACTTTCTTATTTTGTATTGCCTTGGAATGTACAGTAGCCTTTATAGTGCAATGCAGCTATAAAAAAAATAAAGAAGAAACAAACAGCCTATTTAGCCTGGGATGGTTACATGTGAGGTTGTAAGAACTTTCCCCTTGAAGTTTACATACACTCTTTTGCCTGTTGTTGCTTAGGTAGAAATAGTAACTTTCAGCAGCAGCAGCTGCAGCGTAATTAGTTGCTTGATTCACACTAAGAAGATTACATACTAAGGGTTGAGCAAAAAGAAAGCAGATTACAATTTGAGCAGTAGGGTATAGGCTACTCTAGTATGCAAGAGACAAAGATAACAGTATTCCAGATCTATCAAACAAGGTGTATGACTAGTTTCTACAACATTTTAAGGAAAATGGGTCCTTGAATTAAGGCTATATAATTAGTTATCATCTATAGAGGTTTGCACTAGGCAAGCCGTTGAGTTCCTCTGAATAAGATTTGTACCAGTAGCTTGCAGTCCACACAGATTGTCTGCAAGTCACATGCTCACTTCTGTTACCTAGCAACGACAAAGCTCAGGCAAAAGTTCTCCAAGAGAGATCTTCAAATCGGTCTGAGGCAGGCTTTGTGCTCAATACAAGCTTTAATAATGTTTAGAGTGGAATAGTTTTGTTAAATAAGTCAAATATTGTAAATTAAATTAAATTAATTATGTATTTATTGGTTGCAAAAAAAATGATGTGTAGTGCTGGGGAAATAACTGGCCAAGGGGTTGGTAAGATTTGACTAAATAAATTCAGATTTTTTTATATAGAAAGTGCACATCACTTGTTAAAAATATAAATGTATGTTTTGTCACATACACTGAACAGGTGCAGTGAAATGTGTTGTTTTACAGGTCAGCCGTAGTAGTACGGTGGCCCTGGAGCAAAATAGGGTTAAATGTCTTGCTTAAGAGCACATCAACAGATTTGTCACCTTGTTGGCTTAGGTATTCGAACCAGATACCTTTTAGTTACTTACTGGCCCAATGCTCTAACCGCTAGTGCCTAGCACTTTAAATTGGCCAAGCATTGTACAAACATGGCTAAATAGCTTGTTTTTGACTTATAGATAGCCAAATTAGATGATTGTTTGTCTATCAACATCTTAGCTGCGTAAAATATGTCTTCAAATAACAACCCCAATAACTACAAATCAGGCCACTCTACCAGATAGGGGTTATTGGTGTCTATGTACAAGTGGTTGACATTTTCTCATCAATGGCAGATATAGGCTACACAAACAACTATCAGCAGGTTCACAATGAAGTGATGAGTTTAGGATACTCTTACCTTGTGAATGACAGCGGAAAGTACAGAAAATCAATATAACAACAAGTTTTGCAAGTACTGCTCTCCACATTCTGATGCTGGGTCCCGGCTGGTCCGTCCAGCTCCTCATGAAGCCGGGCAGATGGAGGTGCTCTAGGGACTGAGATGCTGTTGCTTGCCTCTCTCTTTTTTGTCCCGCTAGTTGATGAAAAGGGGCGTACACAAAGCCAGAGACGGTCGCTCCCCCAACCCCGGCCCTGCTGATAAAACCCTTAAACCGCGCGCCCTGGAATCTGCATAATTCCATTGCCCGGGGTGTCTCATCTACACGTGATTTGACATTGCGTTGTCCATCAGCCACCTAGGTAGGCCCTAATGGTGGCAACATTAGTGAAATAATAACGCAGCATTTTGTTGTCTAAACATATATAATAATTACTCTCGATGTAAATCAAAACAACATGGGTTAGCCTAAAATAGCCCATTCTCAAATAATTCCCTGGAACCTTTATTTTTTACAATGCTGAATTGAAAGATTTATGTCCTAGGTCTTAAACATGTATTTATTTACTGTTTGTCTATTTACTATTTATTTAGTAGCCTATTTGATTAACTCAGCAGCAGGCAAATAAGAAACACAACTGTTGCTCTTCTTCTACCATGCTCACATGATCTTTCACATCCAGTGAATGATGTCTAAAATGAATAAGACAATTATTTGTCATAAGAGTAAAATAAACGAAACAATTCTAGGTTATGTTGTTTCCAGAGCATTGTTGAATGTTATTTTTTGTTCTGACTGAAAGGACTCAACGTTATTCAGCTTCAGGGTGACCTTGGTGTGTTGGTACAGGAATACACCGGGGTCAAGGCTCGCCTCAATTACATGGGGGGCACTGGGGCAGGATCATCATTTCAAGGCCCAGATCATGATAAATGCCCCAAAAAAAGCTGTAAAATGAGATGAAATCGACTAATCAATAAATATAGGCCTGCAAATTGGATCACGATTTAATCCTGTAAATGACTGCCTAATAAGCACCTACTTTAGGTCTACAAGCAAGGTTTCACCTAATACGTCCATTGAATATCCCAAAATGGTTTGATTTGAAATATAAACTGTGCCTCAAGCCTTGCACTTTCGCTCCTTTTCGTAAAAAATCAGGTTTTGATGTGCTGGGTATCATGCATAGCCTAATACATTTTATTGTTTTTGTACTCCTCGATATCTATCTATTTGTATACATTGCTTTTAAATATTGGTGTTACGGAAATAACGAAGGATTGGGTCTGGGACCATGTTTGCGAGCCACTTTAGATGGGCCTCACGTTTCGATGTGTAGCATGCAAACCCACTTATGAGAGGCGCAGCAGCCCCATCATGTGGTGCAGAGGAGGAAATTCCACCTGCGGCGCACCGTTTTAATGTTTCATCTGCAACACTTCCGAACAATGCAACATAGGATTCCCTTTTCCATTTCCCTTGTGCATTTGTGTCGAGCTGTATAATTCCGTGGCTCATGTCTTTTGGCACAAGCCAATTAGCCAAATACATAGAAAATCAACTACGTTATTATAAATGTAACAATTCTGGTCAAACATGATTAATGTTGGTGTGTGCCACCGCTCACTAAGAAATGGTGCGAGGAAATGTAAAGATGGGAGGGGAGAAAATGGGTAGGGTAGGGTAGGCAACTGAAATGACAGTTGCCAGTAGCAACAGCTGAAACTTTGCGGCTCTCCGACAAGACCCGTTGTAAAAGACTCGTTGAAGTAGTAGCGTTAAGTGAACGATACTGATTTACGCATCTCGACGCTCGTATACCCTTTTCTAAAGGCAGTCGACATGGCATCACCCCACAGAAGTCCAAAAGATTTAAGGAAGATGATAAGAGAGACCAAACAGGTAAGAAACGTTACCAGGTTATTATCATTTCAAGAAACGTCGACGTCCGGCTCTGCCAGATACAAGCTACTGTAGCTAGCTAGCTAACGTTAACCGTCTAACTTACTCGTCAACATTAGCAGTAAAGCACGCTTTGTTTTGCATTATTTAGCCACCTGTGTGTGTGGATATCTGAAGTCCGCATGGCCAATCTTATGGGAATATACGTTTAATTTCCTTCGAATTAAAACAAGATTGCATTGCAATGAATAATGTATAGCTAGCTAATTGACTGACAGACTGATTTTCTGCTGTTCACTTGCTCCAGGTTGCTTGCACTTGCAGGCGGGATATGTTTGCTACAATGTTACAAATGATTGGAAGCAAATTGTTTTCTCGTGGAACTTGAGTCTCAGTGGAAGTGGGGGGGGGGGGGGGGGGTCAACATAACATTTTGGTTCGTGTAAAATGCATGTGGTGCAACTCTACATGGTAGTTGGGGTTCTTGGATGATCGGCTGGATGTGCCACAGAGAGTAGAGTAGACATGGTCGTCACTAGTTACCACGCCTATTAAAACAATATTCTTCTTAAAATGGGATTTTAAAGGTAGCCTTAACGCGAACCACACGGGTAGCCTAACCTTAAATGAAGACCAAAATGCAGATTGTTACGATATAGACTATTTTATTTTCCACCATAATTTGAAAATAAATTCATTCAAAATCCTACAATGTGATTTTCAGGATTTTTATCTCATTTTGTCTGTCATAGTTGAAGTGTACCTATGATGAAAATTACAGGCCTCTCTCATCTCTTTAAGTGGGAGAACTTGCACAATTGGTGTCTGACTAAATACTTTTTTGCCCCACTGTACATTTCACATGACTTATTTTTCTCCTCCAGGACATGGACGATGTCCACAAGTCTTTGGAGAAACTGCGTGGCCTTTCCCTGGAAGAGAGGACGGAGTCAGGGATGCTGCGGTCAAGGATAGACGAGCAATCGAGTTTGATTTGCATTTTGAAACAAAGAGCAGACGACATGCTTCTTCGTTGTCAGGCTCTGGAGAGGATCAACTCTGAGTTAGAAGACCTGAGAGCAGACGTACAGACCGAACTTGACAAGGAAAAGAAGAGATCCATGCAGTTAGAGCAAAGGTTTATGGATCTGGCAGCCAACCATCAGGAGCTGATACATTTCAAGGACGAGTACAAAAGACAGAATGCCAAACTAAAACAGGAGAATGAACGACTTCAGGAAGAGAACGAGAAACTTTTCTCTAAAGACTTACAAGACAAAGAAGCAGTTGTTTTGAAACTAACACAAGAACTGAGAGACCTTGCTGAGCAACATAGAAGTCTTGATAATGAATATCAGTAAGAATGTACCATTTGTTTTTCTATTTAAATTTATGGCTGCATTTAGTGAATGTAGACGGACTTCATCCGATTGTTCAATGTAGGAGTGTTATAACAATAGGTATATATTTTTTCCCAACAGGGGAAAAACAACTGGGTTCAAGACCAAACTTAAAGGGCTCATGGATCTCCATCATACTAAGGAGGCGTCCTTACAAGGTGAATTGCATGATGCTCAAAGACAGCTGAGCAATGCAGTGGAGATGTGCACAGGTGAGTTTGGCTGTATAATTCTGTTTCCCAAAACATCTGTCCTAAATGACAAATATGACCACTTTTCTGATGTCTCTTGACCAGAACTTGATCAACAGCTTAAAAAAGCAAGAGAAAATGATTCATTGAAAGGGACAGAGATGCAGAAAAAAATGGAGGTCTTGGCCAAGGAAAAAGACAAATTCTTGGATCTCTCGATGCAAAGGGGGAAACTAATACAGGTAATGCATAACATCATTTTTTTTTTACAGAATGGCAGTTTTAACTACACATGGAAGAAGTTAATCTAATTCATAATATTTCTGCCTTTTGAAAGGATAAACAGGTGGAAATCCAGCAGTTGGAGACAAAAAGGCAAGAGGTGGAAAAAAACAGGGCTGCTGCAGAAGAAAGGTATATAATGGTTTAAAGGCCCAGTGCAGTCAAAAATGTGATTGCCTGTGTTTTTTATATATATATCTTTCCACACTATGAAGTTACAATACTGTGAAAATTATGATGATGCCCGTTTAGTGTAAGAGCTGTTTTGGTGGGGTGGAGTTTTGGCCTGCTTGGTGACATCACCAGGTGGTAAATTAGTTCAAATGAATAGAACAATAAGAACGAGTGTTCCAAATCTCTCCCCTCTCATGCCACTCACAGACAGTCCTAGTAAAATTCTTGCTTGAGAAATTGCTCTTGCTAAGAAGTATTTGTGGTTCTTTTTGATGATTTTGATTGAAAACGATCACAGTAAGGTACTTAATTTTTACCCAGAAATGATTTGATATTGAGATAAAAAAAACGGCTGCACAGGGCCTTTAAAATGCAGTCCAATAGTGGCACGTATAATGTACAGTCTGTATATTAAATATGTCTCTGCTTTAGGTTTGAAAGAGAGGCAGCTGTGGTGAACACTAATTTGAAAGTCAAAGAACTCCAGCATGCTCTTGATCAGTCTGTGAACACTTGCAACAAGCTGACGAAGGTTAGTTGAAATATGGAAAAACCAATGATGTATATAAAACCTGGATTGCTAATGCTATGTATTGGCGATTGAGAGGCTTTGAAGACACCGGTCGGCCATATTGCACTCCCCAGTCCTCCATAGCAAGGAATCAATGGAATTCTACAGTATTTCAATTAAATGTATGAAGGACAAAATTACATATTTATGTATTTTTTGTTGTAGTGGGGACAGTACAATTAGTCATCTCTTAAATGTATACTTTAAATAAAATGTTTTTCAATTTGTTTCTATTTTATGTTTATCTCATAAAATATACTTTAAAAGTATCCATTAAGGTGTCTATAATAGAATACATGTGACAAAAACGAATGTAGACATTAATAAATGCATTTCTATAGCTTCCAAAATATTGTTTTATAATGTTGGGGGAGTGCCAAGATGGAGGCACGGTGTCTTCAACACACCGCCGTCTAATTAGTCATCTAGTGTATATATAAATCATTGGGATAAACTGACATTGCAATATTGCAAAAGAGCTGCTTTAGAAGTTCTATCGTGCTCAATTGTATACAATTATTTCATAGGATTTTGAAGCCTATAAAAACCACAGCACCGACCTACTTGAAAAGGAAAAGGAGTTAAATGCCAAGCTGCGCCATATGATTGGCTAAGACTACCTACCATTCCATCCACCCATTCACTGATGTAATAAGATAAGAGTATGAATTTGCTTCTCTCCCAGGCCCACCCATGGCTGTGCCCATGCACAGTCATGTGAAATCCATAGATTAGGGCCTGATGAATTACTTTCAATTGACAGATTTCCTTATATGAACTGTAACTCAGTAAAATCATTGATATTGTTGCATGTTGAGTTTATGTTTTTGTTCGGTGTATTTACATTGTGTGCACATGCTTCATGTGATAGAAATCTGAACATACTACCTGCGCTTTGAAAATTTGGATTAATTATAATTTCCTGTGGATATATTGTTTTGAATTTATTCCTACATAATGACTAACCATGTAGACAACTGGTAGAGAAAGTTCAAATTTAATTTTATCCAACATCCAGGCTTGTAGAGGTCCTGAGAGGACCATTTCAAACACAAACACTGAAATGTCCCAGACGGTGGTTTTAGAAATTCTTCCGTTTGGTCCCCAGGCAAGTGTGGAGAGAGCGCCTGGGGCTCTGCTGAATGCTTTTAGGGTATTAAACCCTGGCTTAAGAGCTTGCAGAGCAGGTGCAGCAGCGTCAGAACCCAACATGGTGAATATGGCTGAAAGTTTAAAAGAGATGGTGCACTGTAACTTTTATAAGGAGGAGCCATGTGAAAATTCTGGCTTAGTTTACATCTCTATCACAAGAGGGCAGTGTGTGTGTGTGTGTGTGTGTGTGTGTGTGTGTGTGTGTGTGTGTGTGTGTGTGTGTGTGTGTGTGTGTGTGTGTGTGTGTGTGTGTGTGTGTGTGTGTGTGTGTGTGTGTGTGTGTGTGTGTGTGTGCTTTTGAACATTGTTATTTATCAGGCTTGAACATGTTGATGTTACCTGGCTAATTATTCTCATGATAAATTTGCAGTTGAAGTCTGAAGTTTACATACACCTTAGCCAAATGTATTTAAACTCAGTTTCCCACAATTCCTGACATTTAATCCCAGTAAAATTCCCTGTCTTAGGTCAGTTAGGATCACCACTTAATTTTAAGAATGTGAAATGTCAGAATAATAGTAGAGAGAGATTTGATTTCAGCTTTTATTTCTTTCATCACATTCCCAGTGTGTCAAAAGTTTACACACAGTCATGGCCAAAAGTTTTGAGAATGACACAAATGTTAATTTCCACAAAGTTTGCTGCTTCAGTGTCTTTAGATATTTTTGTCAGATGTTATTATGGAATACTGAAATATAATTACAAGCATTTCATAAGTGTCAAAGGCTTTTATTGACAAAAACATGAAGTTGATGCAAAGAGTCAATATTTGCAGTGTTGACCCTTCTTTTTCAAGACCTCTGCAATCCGCCCTGGCATGGTGTCAATTAACTTCTGGGCCACATCCTCCTGACTGATGGCAGCCCATTATTGAATAATCAAATGCTTGGAGTTTGTTAGAATTTGTGGGTTTTTGTTTGTCCACTAACATCTTGAGGATTGACCACACGTTCTCAATGGGATTAAGGTCTGTGGAATTTCCTGGCCATGGACCCAAAATATCAATGTTTTGTTGCCCGAGCCACTTAGTTATCACTTTTGCCTTATGGCAAGGTGCTCCATAATGCTGAAAAGGGCATTGTTCGTCACCAAACTGTTCCTGGATGGTTGGGAGAAGTTGCTCTCTGAGGATGTGTTGGTAACATTTTTTATTCATGGCTGTTCTTAGGCAAAATTTTGAGTGAGCCCACTCCCTTGGCTGAGAAGCAACCCCACACATGAATGGTCTCAGGATGCTTTACTGTTGGCATGACATAGGACTGATGGTAGCGCTCACCTTGTCTTCTCCGGACAAGCTTTTTCCAGATGCTCCAAACAAATCGGAAAGGGGATTCATCAGAGAAAATGACTTTACACCAGTCCTCAGCAATCCAATCCCTGTGCCTTTTGCAGAATATCAGTCTGTCCCTGATGTTTTTCCTGGAGAGAAGTGGCTTCTTTGCTGCCCTTCTTGACATCAGGCCATCCTCCAAAAGTTGTTGCCTCACTGCGCGTGCAGATGCACTCTCACCTGCCTGCTGCGATTCCTGAGCAAGCTCTGTACTGGTGGTGCCCTGATCCCGCCGTTAAATCAACTTTAGGAGACGGTCCTGGCACTTGCTGGACTTTCTTGGGTGCCCTGAAGCCTTCTTCACAACAATTGAACCACTCTCCTTGAAGTTCTTGATGATCCGATAAATGGTTGATTTAGATGCAATCTTACTGGCAGCAATATCCTTGCCTGTGAAGCCCTTTTTGTACCAAGCAATAATCTGATGACCCTTCATAACATTCTGGAGTATATGCAAATTGCCTTCGTACAAACTGAGGCAGCAGACTTTGTGAAAATGTATATTTGTGTCATTCTCAAAACTTTTGGCCACGACTGTACACTCAATTAGTATTTGGTAGCATTGCCTTTACATTGTTTAGCTTGGGTCAAACGTTTCGGGTAGCCTTCCACAAGCTTCCTACAATAAGTTGGGTGAATTTTGGCCCATTCCTCCTGACAGAGCTGGTGTAACGGAGTCAGGTTTGTAGGCCTCCTTGCTCGCACACACTTTTTCAGTTCTGCCCACAAATTTTCTATGGGATTGAGGTCAGGGCTTTGTGATGGCCACTCCAGTACCTTGACTTTGTTGTCCTTAAGCCATTTTGCCACAACTTTGTAAGCATGCTTGGGGTCATTATCCATTTGGAAGACCCATTTGCGACCAAGCTTTAACTGATGTCTTGAGATGATGTGGACATATTGAAGCAACATTTTCTTTCCTCATGATACCATCTATTTTGTGAAGTGCACCAGTCCCTCCTGGAGCAAAGCACCCCCACAACATGATGCTGCCACCCCTGTGCTTCACAGTTGGGATGGTGTTCTTTAGCTTGCAAGCCTCTCCCTTTTTCCTCCAAACATAACGATGGTCATTATGGCCAAACAGTTATATTTTTGTTTCCTCAGACCAGAGGACATTTCTCCAAAAAGTACGATCTTTGTCCCCATGTGCAGTTGCAAACAGTAATCTGGCTTTTTTATGGCGGTTTTGGAACAGTGGCTTCTTCCTTGCTGAGCTGCCTTTCAGGTTATGTCGATATAGGACTTGTTTTACTGTGGATATAGATACTTTTGTACCTGTTTCCTCCAGCATCTTCACAAGGTCCTTTGCTGTTGTTCTGGGATTGATTTGCACTTTTCGCACCAAAGTATGTTTATCTCTAGGAGACAGAACCTTCCTTCCAGAACCGCTCCTTCCTGAGCGGTATGACGGCTGCGTGGTCCCATGGTGTTTATACTTGCCTACTATTGTTTGTACAGATGAACGTGGTACCTTTAGGCGTTTGGAAATTGCTCCCAAGGATGAACCAGACTTGTGGAGGTCTACAATTTATTTTCTGTGGTCTTGGCTGATTTCTTTTGATTTTCCCATGATGTCAAGCACAGTGGCACTGAGTTTGAAGGTAGGCCTTAAAATACATCCACAGGTACACCTCCAATTGACTCAAATGATGTCAGTCAGCCTAAAGCCATGACATCATTTTCTGGAATTTTCCAAGCTGTTTAAAGGCACAGTTGACTTCATGTACAGTATGTAAACATCTGAACCACAGGAATTGTGATACATTGAATTGTAAGTGAAACAATTTGTTAACAATTGTTGGAAAAATGACTTGTGTCATGCACAAAGTAGATGTCCTAACTGACTTGCCAAAACTAGTTTGTTAACAAGACATTTTTGGAGTGGTTGAAAAACTAGTTTAAACACACACAGAAAGAGAGAGGGAGCTTTTGACCATTGGAACGTTGTTATATCAGGCTTGATTATGTTGTTACCTGTACCTAATTCTTTGCATGATAAATTATTGACAGCTATTAACCTAAAAAAGGTTGGGATGACAAAACAACTCCTACAATAAGCAGTAAGACCTGAATGTCAAATGTCATGTTGCGCCAGAAGAATATCCTCTGGCCGTCTCCCACTTTTCAGTATATGCTACACTGATTTGCAGTTCTAAGTATATTTCCTATAGGGCGGCAGGTAGCCTAGTGGTTAGAGCGTTGGACTAGTAACCGAAAGGAATAATGTGTCCCTGAACAAAGGGGGGGGGTCAAAATCAAAAGTAACAGTCAGTATCTGGTGTGGCCACCAGCTGCATTAAGTACTGCAGTGCATCTCCTCCTCATGGACTGCACCAGATTTGTCAGTTCTTGCTGTGAGATGTTACCCCACTCTTCCACCAAGGAAGAGTGGGGTAACCACCTGTCCTGCAGTAAATCACGCACACAACAAGCAGTATGGCTGGTGGCATTGTCATGCTGGCGGGTCATGTCAGGATGAGCCTGCAGGAAGGGTACCACATGAGGGAGGAGGATGTCTTCCCTGTAACGCACAGCGTTGAGATTGCTTGCAATGACTACAAGCTCAGTCCGATGATGCTGTGACACGCCTCAGACCATGACGGACCTTACAACAGGACAACAAGCCCTCCGCCCAGCCTCTCTCAGCCTATTTCGGACAGTCTGAGCACTGATGGAGGGATTGTGCGTTCCTGGTGTAACTCGGGCAGTTGATGTTGCCATCCTGTACCTGTCCTGCAGGTGTGATGTTCGGATGTACCGATCCTGTGCAGGTATTGTTACACATGAGCTGCCACTGCGAGGATAATCAGCTGTCCGTCCTGTTTCCCTGTAGCGCTGTCTTGGGTGTCTCACAGTACGGACATTGCAATTTATTGCCCTGGCCACATCTGCAGTCCTCATGCCTCCTTGCAGCATGCCTAAGGCACATTCACGCAGATGAGCAGGGACCCTGGGCATCTTTCTTTTGGTGTTTTTCAGAGTCAGTAGAAAGGCCTCTTTACTGTCCTAAGTTTTCATAACTGTGACCTTAATTGCCTACCATCTGTAAGCTGTTAGTGTCTTAATGACCGTTCCACATGTGCATGTTCATTAATTGTTTATGGTTCTTTGAACAAGCATGGGAAACGGTGTTTAACCCCTTTACAATGAAGATCTGAGCTGTTCTTGCCATAATATGGACTTTTAACAAATAGAGCTATCTTCTGTATACCACCCCTACCTTGTCACAATACAACTTGGCTGAAACGCATTAAGAAGGAAAGAAATTCAACAAATTAACTTTTAACAAGGCACACCTGTTCATTGAAAGGCATTCCATGTGACTACCTCATGAATCTGGTTGAGAGAATGCCAAGAGTGTGCAAAGCTGTCATAATGGCAAAGGGTGGCTACTTTGAAGAATCTCAAATATTAAATATATTTAGATTTAACACTTTTTTGGTTTCTACATTATTCCGTATGTGTTATTTCATAGTTCTGATGTTTTCACTATTATGCTACAATGTAGAAAATAGTGTAAATAAAGGAAAACCCTTGAATGAGTAGGTGTGTCCAAACTTTTGACTGATACTGTAAATCAAGCAAGTATTTTTATATTCCACAAGTATTATCAGATCAACTGTTTTGTACATATATTTATCAGATACAAGTTACAAATGCTGGTAAACACTCATACATTTTTTTTTTTAAATCACACAGGTAGTGTACTGGGCCTTTTACTAGTACTGTGTTAGATTGTTAGGCAAGTCAGTTAAGAACATTCTTATTTACAGTGACGGCCTACCCCGGCCAAACCTTTACCCGGACGACGCTGAGCCAATTGTGCGCCGCCCTATGGGACTCCCAATCACGGCCGGTTGTGATACAGCCTGGAATCGAACCAGGGTCTGTGGGAACGCCTCTAGTATTGAGATACAGTGCCTTAGACCACTGTACCAATCGGGAGCCCCCATATAGATGTCATCAGTGCAGGCACAAAGAAAATCACAGCATCCCAAACTACTTCCCACAGCTATGCAAACACAATTTAAAGCTGCAATATGTAACTTTTCGGGCGATCAGACCAAATTCACAGGAATGTGAGTTATTCACCTGTCATTCTCATTATAAACATGTCTTAGAAGTGGTAGAGCTGTTTATATGTGCACTATTTCTATGCTTCCAGTTTTGAAGTTTCATTCTGTCTTTTACTTTCGGTTTTGAACACCAGCTTCAAACAGCTGAAAATACAATATTTTTGGTACAATGTTAATCTACACCAGGGGTGTCAACCTCATTCCTTGGAGAGCCTGGTGTCTGCGGGTTTTGGGTTTTTCCTTTCAATTAAGACCTAGACAACCAGGTGAGGGGAGTTCATCACTAATTAGTGACCTTAATTCATCAATCAAGTACAAGGTAGGAGCAAAAACCCGCAGATACTTGGCCCTCCGTGGAATGAGTTTGACACGTGCTCTACACTATAATTGCTTGTTTTGTCATGAGGTTTTACTTACTGTCTCTAGACAGCACCACTGAATCATTTTCAATTTTGAAACTGCCCTCGAGGGTATAATACGTTTGCCCTGCCGGCAAAAAATGGTATGTGGATGAAGGTCATGCTTAAACGGATAAACTGTAAAGAGAAATAAAGGGCTACGGTTTACACTTTTTTGTTTGTTATTTCAAGAAATGTTGCATCCAACACACTCATCCAACATATTACTTTACTCAAACAGTATCTACATTTTTCTCTCTTAGCGAGAGGATTATAGATCTAACGTAATTGGAATATATCTACAACTTTTTCTACATTTCAAAAAATTTGATCAACTTACCACAAAATCGTTTAGTACCCCCTAGTACCCTACAGCTTATTCTTTACATCATATCGAACTCAAGTTTTTTGTTGTTTTGATTTATTTGACCATTTTAAAACGTAGTACAACCACACGTGGAAACAGTACAATGCCATTCCAATCATTGAGGATGACACAAAAAAGTTTTAAAACGTATTTCCATTGTGGTCCTCATGAAAGTGCATGAAAACAAAATGTACACAAAATTATAGCATGAAAACAAAACATCTCAAATACATCTCATCAATAGGAGGAAACCGTAAATGAAATGGAATGAAATAGATTACCATGTAATGCTCATTGAAAACAATTATACTTTCTCTAAGTCTGTGCAGTTTTAAAGTATTTTGCCCATAAACCATTTCTTAAGGTTTATCTTAAAATACCCTAGCATAGGAATGGATTTTAAATGGTTTGTTACACCGTTCCATTCCTCTGCACCAGTGTTAAGGAAATAGCTTTGCCTCTATAGAGCAGCGGTCTAATATTGGCAACACTGCCTCTGGTGTGATGGCTACGAGAGTTTCTAATGAAATGAAAATAACCAGACAGGTAACTGGGGGAAAGGTCATGTATAACTTTAAAAAACATCAACAGTTTGATCTACCCCACTATGCTATATCGTATATAACCAACCTTGCTTGTCACCAGGACGGGCACCACTGGAATACCCCTCACATAACATAATCAATACCGGGATAAGACAGACAAAGTCTGCAGGCTATGTGATAGAATTAATAAGAAATAGGTAACACAGGCCGTTGTAAAGAATAACCTACTCCTACAGCTATGCACTTGTAGAAGGGATTATAGTGTGGGCATGTAGGGCCTAAAGCAGTGTTACTCACTATTTTTTTGTAAGGGGGCCACTTTGGGTTGAGACAATCATTCAGAGGGCCGCACAGATCTTTAATTTGTTGTACTTTTTATTCCAATATTATCAAATGCAATTGAGTTGATGTACAGCACATCACAAATGCATACATACACACATCAAATAAGCTGCATCACATGTATGAGACCCATATTAAGGGTTACCTCAGTAGTTGGATGAGCGAAAATGTCCCTTCTGCTCCTTGACTGAGTTCATTCTAAATGTATAGTCTGTTGTTGCTATCCTTGTAAGGCAATCCAGGTGTGCAGTGATCAGTCAGTTTCTATGTTTTTGTTTTACAATTTTCATTGTTGAAAATGTTGCTTCAAATAAATAAGTGCTGACAGATACACTGTTTCAGAAGTGGATACTCTGTGTCTGACACAAGGCTCCAGAAATGGGTAACACCTGATCTTAGTTCACCTTGCAATGTGTAATTTGCCTGCAGCTCCACTATCTCACTCTCTATTCCAGCACGGTCAGGACAGAGGGCGGTCAGGACAGAGACAGAGGGCTATGATGAAGGGTCAGAGATGATACTGGTACATGAAAGGGGTTCTCAATGAAGTACATGATATCCTTGAATCTTGACTCAAACTCCAACTTCAACTCTTCCAACACACGCACAAATGCATCATAGCTAAAATGTTGCAGTATGTCTGGGTTGGATGTGGTGAATGCTCTTGAGTTTTGGGAAATTAACAAACGGGTATGAACAGTTTATTTTGAAATGCTGTGACCACACGTAGCATTTTGCCCAGAGTTTTAGCTTTCCCTTGGAGCTGGAGATTCACAGTGTTCAGGTGGAAGGTGATGTCAGTTTTATTTTTTTTATAAAAAATAAAAAAAATCACAGATTTGAGAGAGGAGAGAGAGAAATCTTTTCAAAACTCTGCCACGAGACAGCCATCATTGTGAAATATCAAGTTGCCGTATTCTGTCTGGTATTCTTCCAGCAACTTGCGGAATTGCCAGTGATTCAGTGCCCTCGCAAGATTAATGTTCACCACACGCACGTCTTGCTGCATCACATTCTGTAAGTCACAGTCTTCAAATTTCGCCACATGTGCTTCCTGATGGGTAACAGGACATGGTAATGTAGCACAGCTCATTGGGGGACAAAGTGTCAAGTGTGGTGTTATATGGAGGGTGTAAAGACTTAAGCACTGTAGGATACAGGGGCTCAGGCATCCATCATTAGTGAGGAATGGAGGAGACCGCATTTGCCAGCTCACAAATTAGACCACTGGCAGAAATTATGGGCAATACGGAGAAACTGGATCTGAGGGCAGTCAATGGCACTGAAATTCCTTTTCTGGGTTGGGTGGACATTTGTTTTAGTTTGCTTGATCCCAAGTTGATGTCATTACAGGGACATAATTGAGGGTTTCTATATTAGTCACACATGAAAGACTGGATAAACCAATCATTGGGTTTAATGTAATTGAAGAAATAGTCCAAACAAAAAGTAAAAATGAGCCCTGACAGCTGATGTATACAGTAAAGAGCAAGTTTTAATGTCACATGCACAAGTACAGTGAAATGCCTTTCTTGCAAGCTCCAAACACAACAATGTGGTAATCAATAACAATGTAATACTAAAAATAGCATAAGGTAGAACAAAAACACACAATAAATAAAAATAGGAAATAAGAAGAACATGAGAAAGTAAGTAAGCATACTATATACTGTACAGGGTCAGTCAATTCTAGTAGCATATTTACAATGTGCAGGGATACTGGAGTGATGGAGGTAGATAAGGGTAAGGTGATTAGGCATCGGGATATATGATAAGCAGAGCAGTATATATGATGATTGTATGTGAGTGGGTGTGTGTGTGTAGTCAGTATAAATGTATGTGAATATTATGCGTGTGTGAGCAAATGATGGAGTGATAGTTTGTGTGTGTGTTGGAGTGTCAGTGTGCCTGAGTGTGTAGGGCTTTGTGAGTGTGCATAGAGACAGTGCAAGAATCAAAGCAAAATACAAGGGTCAACTCAGTCCGTGTAGCCATTTTGTTAGGTATTTAGCAATCTTATGGATTGGGCATAAAATATGCTAAGAAATGTACTTAAGCTAGGACAGGATGAGGCAGAGACTACTCAAACTGCTTCAGCACTCAGAGTGCACTGAGGAATGCTTGCTTACAGCAGGCAGATGTGACATTGTAATTCCAGGTAGGAAAACAAAATGGATTCGTCCCTGTCTCCCAAGAGAGGCCCCCTTCAATGATGATCTGTAAAAATAAAGGCCAGCCCTTTCAACCTGATTGGCCTGCAGCCCTGTCAATCACCCTTCAAGCTTCCACTCATTCCAACCAATCAGGCTGCTTGGACTCACTCCAGGGCTCCACATGCACACCTGATGTTAGATGTGCTTTGCCCTCTGGAGAAAATATGTTTTTTGATGCTGACGGACTTTCACATGCTGTTAGCTAACCAAAGTGCTGTGTCTGTGTGCATGTGGTGGTGACCAAGTGTTCAGTATGGGCGTCAACATCACGTTCTAACCGGACAGCACTATAATGGGCAGAACCAAAACGAATCAGCACTTAAGTACATAGCGGGCTCAGAAGCCAACCGCTCAGACTGGACATTATTTAATGGTCTTAGTTCTGGGGCCTGGACCTACAAAGTCAGGTAGTGAAACATGAAAACGCCCATCTCGAAAAGTTGACATTGCAGTAGTGAATACTACCAAACATGACATTACCTTACCAAGACAAACACTGCTAAGGATATTACAGAGAATGGTAGAGTGTCACCCTGTTCCGGTGCCCAGTAGAGAAAAGGTTATTTTAGCACAGGTTCATGACAGAGCCCCACCGGAGCCTGGCCCTGAAACAGGTTACACAGAGTTGTGGGAGCCACCTTTAGATGAACAGCACTTGAACCAAGAACAACACACATTAGTCAAACAGATGTTCAGAGAGGAAGCAGACATTTTTTATAAAGACGACATGGACATAGGGTACATTGAAAATCTCCAAATAGAGATAACATTGACTGATAACATAACAGTGGCGAAGAGATACAATGGTGTGCCACGCCCCTTGTATGCTGAGGAGAAAGGTCACCTCCAGGGGCTTAAAAGCGTAATCCGAAACTTCATCATACGCATCACCTCTGGTCTATGAGGTACAGAAAAGGATGGGAGTATAAGACTTTGTGTTGATTACAGGGGATTGAACAAGAAGACTGTTCTGGACATGCATCCCATACCCTGTATACATACTCAATGGTTTGGGAGGAAACTCATGGTTTTCAGTTTTAGATCAAGGAAAGGCATACCACCATGGCCATGAGGACTCCAGAAAATGCATTGGCTTCAGCACTCCTTATATGAATGGAACAGAATTCCCTTTGGCCTATCAAACAGTCCCTCTGCCTTCCAATGGGGCATGGAGGAAGGTATAGAGGGCATAAGAAAGATCATCTGTATCCCATATTTGGATAATGTGCTTATTTTTAGTCAGTCATTTGAACAACATGTGGAAGATGTCCGTCAGGTACTCAGGGCTGATAAGTGTGACTCTTTTCAAGAATGAGGTCCGTTATTTGTGAATTTTGTTTTGGGATGAGGGTTACTGAATGGATGTTAAATAAATTGCAGCAGTGCAAGAACTGGTAAACAGGCCATCAACAAGGTACTACAGTGGTTATATACAGAACTTTTCACAACATGCAACACGTCTCTATGACTTACTAGCAGTGAAGTCGGAGAAGCCAGGATCCAAGAAGCGAAGGACCAAGATTACTATACAGTCGGGACAAGCTACACCTCACCTGAAAGTGAGATGTGAGGATGCTCACCAGAGAGCATTAGAACACTTGGTGAGTTCATTGACTAATCCATCTGTGCTTGCTTACCCTGATTTCCAGGACTCTTTTATCTTGCACGTTGACGCCTCTGCGGAGGAATTGGGAGGTGTATTATACCAATTGACAAAGTGGCTGTCACTCCTGCTTCCGCTCCCCCCGAAGGCGCCAGGCTCCCCAGTATTACACACCTGTGTCATTTCCTCCCCTATATCTGTCTGTTCCCAAGCTTTGTTCCCTGCTTCATGGTTAATGTTCGTTTGTCATTTTGTTACCTGGCTCTGATGCTGTTCGGTTTTCCTTTCCCGGTTGGCTCGGCAGGCGTCCATCGGCAGGCGCCTCAGCCGAATCGACAGGGTTTTACGCCTCAGCCGGCTCGCCAAGTTCAAACCCCCTCGTCTAAGCTTCAGCCGGCTCATCAGGTTCCCATGTTCCCGCGGGCTCATCAGGCTGTCACGCCTCAACCGGTTGGCCTTGCTCCCACGCCTTTGCCGTTTCGTCGGGCACTTACATCCCAACTGGCTGGTCCAGCACCCAGGCCTCGGCTGGCCCGTCAGGCTCGCCCAGGTGGGATGCCGGGATGGCGCCCCTAGGGGGGGGGGGTGCTGTCACGCCTGCTCCCGCTCCCCCTCCCACCAGGCTCCCCAGCATTACGCACTCCTGCCACCATCATTACGCACACCTGCCTTCCCCCCGTCACGCATATCAGCAATTATTGGACTCACCTGGACTCAATCACCTGTGTCATTTCCTTCCCTATATCTGTCGGTTCCCAAGCTTTGTTCCCTGCTTCAGGATTAATGTTTGTTTGTTAATTTGTTACCTGGTTCTGACGCTGTACCTTTCCTGTTGCATGTCCGAGAGTCATTGGATATGGCTCCAATGATTAATTGACACAAGCAGAGAGAAACTATCACCTTCACTCAGGGAAACTGGAATTCTTGGCCCTCAAATGGGCAGTGACTGAGCGGTTCTGAGATTACCTCTTTTATGCTCCCTCTGTGGCAGTGTACAGTGATAATAATTCCCTTGACATACAGTGCCTTGCAAAGGTATTCAGCCCCTTGGAGTTTTTCCTATTTTGTTGCATTACAACTTGTAATTTAAATAGATTTTTATTTGGATTTCACGTAATGGACATACACAAAATTATCCAAATTGGTGAAGTGAAAAAAATTGAAAAGTGCATGATATTTATTCACCCCCATTGCTAGCCCCTAAATTAGATCTGGTGCAACCTTCATAAGTTACAGAATTAGTTAAATAAAGTGTGCAACCTGTGTGCAATCTAAGTGTCACATAATCTCAGTATATATACAGCTGTTCTGAAAGGCCCCAGAGTCTGCAACACCATTAAGCAAGGGGCACCACCAAGCTAGCGACACCATGAAGACCAAGGAGCTCTCCAAACAGGTCAGGGACAAAGTTGTGGAGAAGTACAGATCAGGATTGGGTTATAAAAAAATATCGGAAACTTTGAACATCCCACGAAGCACCATCAAATCCATTATAAGTATCCTAATATGCTAATAAGAGCAAACAAAAATTTAAAAAATTGTCAAGACAAGCAACTCAGCTCTTAAAGTTATATATATATATATATATATATATATATATATATATATATAGGAGCTACCAAATGTCATTTTTGATCAGTTTGTACATTTATAATGTGGAGTCTAGAGTCACTAGCGCATAGGGCAACAGGTCTGCTTGGAGAAGTTGGGGAGAAGCAGACAACCAAGCATGGAGAGGAGAAAGAACGCAAGGAAATCAAAAGATAGCAGTGGCAGCTGTACAGACAACTCACCCAAAGGGCTTTGACTTCTCAAACACGGCATAACACTAACACAATGTGATGATGCCCATGTCACCTTATTATTTCAGCCACTTAGATAACTAGCCAGTTAAATGTAGGGTTCGCAGAATTCTTTGTTTTTCTTTGTTTTTCACGCAGGAAAAATAAATTCAATGCATAAGAAATATCTTGCTGCATTTTGTAAACGTAGATCTAAAATGCTTCTAATTGTAATTTCTGCTCGACAGCAGACATATTTTGTGCTTCAGTTGCATTTCTCCAATCAGATTGGAATTCACAGAGGGGCATTCTATCAGCAGACAGCGCTCTGTGATGTGTAGCTACTTTTCTCCAGTACTTTTCTTGGTGTAGCCAGCCTGCTTTTTTCCAGTAAAATGCCAGATTAATTTAGCTGGCTACATTCCTTCTATGATAAACATTAGTAATATTGGCCATGCATCACTTTCTGCAAAAAAATACCTTCATTTTTCATTGTAAGCTCATTGTAAGCTCTATACAGGACTAAAATCGAATCGTACTAATCAAATCAAATGTATTTATATAGCCCTTCGTACATCAGCTGATATCTCAACGTGCTGTACAGAAACCCAGCCTAAAACCCCAAACAGCAAGCAATTCAGGTGTAGAAGCACGGTGGCTGGGAAAAACTCCCTAGAAAGGCCAAAACCTAGGAAGAAACCTAGAGAGGAACCAGGCTATGTGGGGTGGCCAGTCCTTTTCTGGCTGTGCCAGGTGAAGATTATAACAGAACATGGCCAAGATGTTCAAATGTTCATAAATGACCAGCATGGTCAAATAATAATAATCACAGGCAGAACAGTTGAAACTGGAGCAGCAGCACGGCCAGGTGGACTGGGGACAGCAAGGAGTCATCATGCCAGGTAGTCCTGAGGCATGGATTAATTTTTCTGCATCATTTTTGGACAGAAAGTTTCTGATTTTTGCAATGTTACGTAGATGGAAAAAAGCTGTCCTTGAAACTGTCTTAATATATTCTTCAAAAGAGAGATCAGGGTCCAGATTAACGCTGATGTCCTTCACAGTTTTATTTAAGACGACTGTACAACCATTAAGATTAATTGTCAGATTCAACAGAAGATCTCTTTGTTTCTTGGGACATAGAACAAGCATCTCTGTTTTGTCCGAATTTAAAAGTAGAACGTTTGCAGCCATCCACTTCCTTATGTCTGAAACACATGCTTCTAGCGAGGGCAAACAGACTATGAAGGGAAGCACTGCCGCGAGCTGCCCAGTGACACGAACCTACAGTACCAAACAAGCTAAAATACTTCTATGCTCACTTCAAGGCAAGTAACACAAAAAAATGCATGAGAGCATCAGCTGTTCCAGACGACTGTGTGATCACAGGTCAACATTCACAAGCCGGCCTCCACTGCGCCAGCAGTGGTCTAGGGAACTGCATTGCAGTGCTATCTGTGCCACCAGAGACTCTGGGTTCGCGCCCAGGCTCTGTCGCAGCAGGCCATGACCGGAAGGTCCGTGGGGCGATGCACAATTGGCCTAGCGTTGTCTGGGTTAGGGGGGGTTTGACCTGTAGGGATATCCTTGTCTCATTGCGCACCAGCAACTCCTGTGGCATACACTAAGTTGACTGTGCCTTTAAACAGCATGGAAAATTCAAGAAAATGACATCATGGCTTTTGAAGTTTCTGATAGGCTAATTGACATCATTTGAGTCAATTGGAGCTGTACCTGTGGATGTATTTCAAGGCCTACCTTCAAACTTAGTGTCTCTTTGCTTGACATCATGGGAAAATGAAAAGAAATCAGCCAAGACCTCAGAAAAACATTTGTAGACCTCCACAAGTCTGGTCCAATGCTTGAAAGTACCACGTTCATCTGTACAAATAATAATTTGCAAGTATAAACACCATGGGACCACGCAGCCATCATACCGCTCAGGAAGGAGACGCGTTCTGTCTCCTAGAGATGAATGTACTTTGATGCGAAAAGTGCAAATCAATATCCCAGAACAACAGCAAAGGACCTTGTGAAGATGCTGGAGGAAACAGGTACAAAAGTATCTATATCCACAGTAAAAACGAGTCCTATATCGACATAACCTGAAAGGCCGCTCGGCAAGGATGAAGCCACTGCTCCAAAACCGCCATAAAAAAAGCCAGACTACGGTTTGCAACTGCACATGGGGACAATTTTGTACTTTTTGGAGAAATGTCCTCTGGTCTGATGAAACAAAAATAGAACTGTTTGGCCATAAAGACCATCGTTATGTTTGGAGGAAGAAGGGGGAGACTTGCAAGCCGAAGAACACCATCCCAACCATGATAGATGGCATCATGAGGTAGGAAAATGATGTGGATATATTGGAGCAAAATCTCAAGACATCAGTCAGGAAGTTAAAGCTTAGTTGCAAATGGGTCTTCCAAATGGACAATGACCCCAAGCATACTTCCAAAGTTGTGGCAAACTGGCTTAAGGACAACAAAGTCAAGGTATTGCAGTGGCCATCACCAAGCCCTGACCTCAATCCTATAGAACATTTGTGGGCAGAACCTGACCAGCTCTGTCAGGAGGAATGGGCCAATATTCACCCAACTTATTGTGGGAAGCATGTGGAAGGCTACCTGAAACATTTGACCCAAGTTAAACAATTTAAAGGCAATGCTACAAAATACTCATTGAGTGTCTGTAAACTTCTGACCAACTGACCAACATGCTGTACAATGTTAACAAACTGCATAGAATGACCGCGATAATACAATTACAAATATTCTTATATCTCAAGCTTGAACATAACTGCAATGCAACGTGTGCATGACGCATAGAAAATAGTTAGCCGGGCTAACTAACTTGTTGCTAGCAATCACGACTCATAAGCAATTACAACATACAACTTTATAATATCCCGGATTACTTTATCCCCCCGACAGCATACAGTATGATAAACATTACATATTATTTCTCACACAAATCCAATTAAACATGCTGCAACTTGTCTTCTTATTACTTCAGTGGATAATCACAAATTGTCCGTTCTCCGTCTTCCCTGTAACTCATTAACTTGAGGCGGGACTCCGAGCAGGCTAAAGAGAATGTCTCTGATTGGACAGAAAATGATGGGTGATTGACTGAAATCTAAATATGAAGGCCTTTTCTACAAGCATAGTAAGAACTCGAGTTCAAAATGAAGTGAAACAGCAACACTTCCTCATTTAAACCGTCAAGGCAGGGGACCTACATTTTAACAACTCATTATGTTGTAAGTAACAACTCAGCTGCTTTAACAGCTTGCCATATTTGCCACAGATTTGTTCCTTAGACATCTGAAATCAAAGAGCAAATTTAAGGTATCCTTGTGGTCACGATAAACATATTTCATTGGATAGATTCAGCAAAGGTACACAAAACGTGTATTATTTGCTTTTACATATAAATGTATAGTTTACATATTTCTTCCTCACTGGCCTCAATTCAGTGTCATGCCCACCTCTCTCTCTCTCTCTTTCTCACACACACCAGAGCCACACTTCCTCAATACAGAAATGAATTCATGCATGTATGCTCTGTCTTTCTCTCGTGCAAAGTAGGGAAGCCTTGGAAGTGAAGTTTTGCCAAGCCTTTATTCAGTGGAACATTCTTGAGTGTCAGTTCTCCTCTGATTACTCTCTGCATGCAGGTTCAGAATAAATAGACTAGTCACCCAGAGCACAGCTGGTGTAGAGCCGTATGATTCTCCAATCAGTCTGCACAGGACCAGCTACCACTCTCGCCACATACTAGGACAATTATGGTCAAAGATTCCAGCCAACCTAGTCAGAGACTGTTCTCTCTGCTACTGCAAGGCGAGCAGTACCGGAGGGCCAAGTCTAGGTCCAAGAGGCTTCTAAACAGCCTCTACCCCTAAGCCATAAGACTCCTGAACATCTAATCAAATGGCTACCCAGACTATTTGCATTGCACCCCCCCCCCCCCCCCCCCCCTCCTTTTTTACACTGCTGCTACTCTGTTATCTATGCATAGTAACTTTAATAACTCTACCTACATGTACATATTACCTCAATTACCTCGACTAACCGGTGCCCCCGCACACTGACTCTGTACCCCCTGCATATAGCCTCCCTATTGTTATTTTACTGCGGTTCGTTAATTATTTGTTCAGGTATTTTTCTTAAAACTGCATTATTGATTAAGGGCTTGTAAGTAAGCATTTCACTGTAAGATTGTACCTGTTGTATTCGGCACATGTGACAAATAACATTTTATATGATTTGAAGGTCAAGAGTCAGCCCCTAGCAGAGTGCAGTGATGACTCGGATGGTAATCTCTTACCAGGTTTCCGGAATATAAAACTACTTACTTCTTCAGGTTAACAGCCACTTGTGTACCCTGATGATACTTTAAAGTTGTGATCAGAATTTACCTGCTCTGCCCTTCATAGTCAAATGCATATACAGATTCCGTATCTATAATGAATACTCAGGGAGAAAAAGGTGTAGATTCACACGCAGAGCGCATTAGGTGTTTATTTCGCCTTCACAGAAGGCAGGAATCGTGGTCACAGGCAGGCAATGGTCATACACAGGTAGGCAAACAGGCAGGTGAATCATAACTAGGACTGAAGGCTATAACTGGTTCTCACAGCATGCTAGGAAAAGGCTTAGTAGAGTCAAAACGAACAACACCTCACAAAGGCACAAACAGAATGATCTGAACTAAATTTGGAGCTGATGAGACCAGGTGAGTAACTAACACAGGTGAAATCAATGAACAAAAATGAAAGACAGGGCTATGTTTGAGAACACAATGAAACAGGGCTACATTCAAGAACAAAACAGAACACAAGGTTGACTAAGAAAATAAATGTAGAACCTTACAGTATCTTAATTTGATAATCCTGATGTTGTTGCAGGAATTTTCCTGTACAGCAGGACATGCAAACTTATAGTGTATTCTAGGTTTAAAAAAATCTAAAGTTTGGCATTTCCACAATCTAAAGTTTGGCATGTATTAACCCATACATTTTTCCCCCCATTAATTATAATTTACATAACAATGTACATTTTCTGTTGCTGCAGAATTATATTCATCCTGTGTGAAACTGGCTCAAATTAATATATGGCATCTGTAAGAGATGTAACATACACTGAGTATACCAAACATTAGGAACACATTCCTAATATTGAGTTGCATCTCGCCCCCTCCCCCTTTTGCCCTCAGAATAGCCTCAATTCGTCGGGGAATGGACTCTACAAGGTGTCAAAAGCATTCCACAGTGATGCTGGCCCATGTTGCCTCCAATGCTTCCCACAGTTGTGTCAAGTTGGCTGGATGTCCTTTGGCTGGTGGACCATTGTTGATACACATGTGAAACTGTTAAGCGTGAAAAACCCAGGATTGTTAAGGTTCTTGACAAAAAAACGGTGCGCCTGGCACCTACTACCATACCCCATTCAAAGGCATTTAAATATTTTATCTTGCCCATTCATCCTCTGAAAGGCACACAAACACAGTCCATGTCTCAATTGTCTTAAGGCTTAAAAATCATTTTTTAACCTGTATACTCCCCTTCATCTACACTGATTGAATGCTGTTCATTGACTACAGCTCAGCGTTCAACACCATAGTGCCCACAAAGCTCATCACTAAGCTAAGGACCCTGGGACTAAACACCTACCTCTGCAACTGGATCCTGGACTTCCTGACGGGCCGCCCCCCAGTTGGTAAGGGTAGGCAATAACACATCTGCCACGCTGATCCTCAACACTGGGGCCCCTCAGGGGTGTGTACTTAGTCCCCTCCTGTACTGCCTGTTCACCCACAACTGCATGACCAAGCACACCTCCAACATCATCATTAAGTTTGCTGACGACACAACAGTGGTAGATGAGACAGCCTATAGGGAGGAGGTCTGAGACCTGGCAGTGTGGTGCCAGGACAACAACCTCTCCTTCAATGTGAGCAAGACAAAGGAGCTGATCGTGAACTACAGGAAAAGGCGGGCCGAACAGGCCCCCATTAATATCGACCGGCAGTAGTGGAGCGGGTCGAGAGTTTCAAGTTCCTTGGTGTTCACATCACCAACAAACTATCATGGTCCAAAGACACCAAGACAGTCATTAATTAAGAGGGCACAACAACACCTTTCCCCCTCAGGAGATTGAAAAGATTTGGCATGGGTCCCCAGATCCTCAAAACAAATTATACAGCTGCACCATCGAGAGCATCCTGACCGGTTGCATCGCTGCCTGGTATGGCAACTGCTTGGGCATCTGACCGTAAGGCGCCACAGAGGGTAGTGCGTACGGCCCAGTTCATCACTGGGCCAAACTTCCTGCCGTCCAGGACCTATAAACTAGGCGTTGTCAGAGGAAAGCCCCAAAAATTGTCACAGAGACTCCAGTCACCCAAGTCATAGATTGTTTTCTCTGCTACCGCATTACAAGCATTACAAGCACTTCACCCCTACCTCCATGTACAAATTACCTCGACTAACCTGTACCCCCGCACATTGATTCGGTACTGTTATTGTTATTTTATTGTGTTACTTTTTATAATTTATTTCTTTAGTTTATTTGGTAAATATTTTCTTAACTTTTTCTTGAACTGCGCTGTTGGTATACTCAGTGTATATATTTATTGTGTGTCTGTCATTGAGGGATATCATTGCTCCAGGGTGGCCTCCCGGGTGGCACAGTGGTTAAGGGCGCTGTACTGCAGTGCCAGCTGTGCCAGAGACTCTGAGTTCGCGCCTAGGCTCTGTCGTAACCAGCCGCGACCCGTGGGGCGACGCACAATTGGCCTAGCGTCGTCCGGGTTAGGGAGGGCTTGGCCGGTAGGGATATCCTTGTCTCATCGTGCACCAGTGACTCCTGTGGCGGGCCGGGCACAGTGCACGCTGACCAAGGTTGCGCATGACTTTCAGCCTTCGTCTCTCCCGAGCCCGTACGGGAGTTGTAGCGATGAGACAAGATAGTAGCTACTAACAATTGGATACCACAAAAAAAGGGGTAAAAATAAATTTAAAAAATTAAAATTATTGCAAAAAATCTGTGTACACAGCAGACCTTGTTCACCCATGCCTCCCAACTTCAATACATGCAAGTTACGTTTGTGGATTTATCACTATACCCCACCCCCAGTTCACTACAGTCTGACTGTGCTATTGTTCACATATCCCTAGTTCCCTATGGCTCATTACACAAAGCTTAGCTGCACTGAAATGAATATTAGAAGACATCTCAGTCTGGAGGCTTGAGGATTTTGACCAAACAGAACAAATCAGCAAAAGCTGACACAATCCCAAAGTTTTTTGAAAGAAATAAAGTCAAACTGGTATTTCTGGCACTCGCAGACTCAGCGGACTACAATAAGCTCTGCCATCTATGAAAACAACTTGCAAACCTCTTGCTGACAAATTTAAGACTGTTTGAGGCAGGTTCATTAACCCATTGATTACCATAGGACAAAGGCATTATCCACACACAATGAGGAAGAGCAGATGAGCTAAATTCTGATCGCATGGCAACCACTGTAGGATCCGTTGGTGTGTAAGAGGGAAAGTTTATTGGTCCTTAAGACGTCAACGCTTCCTCCCTTTTCCTTTAGCCTTGTATTTAGTCAAATACAGATGACAGGGATGGAGTTACATTACAGGGGTTAAAATTGAAGTTTTGTTGTGGCAAACTATGGAACAAAGGTTTATACAGATGAATTACCCATACATTATACACCACTCATTAAAATCATGACTTCATGCAACCAGATCAAAAGATATGAGATGCTTGGAGGCATCTTTATAACGTCAACAGAGCTGAAACCCAACCCCATTCGGCCCTCCTCTCTTATAAAGGAGGAGGGAGAGGCTGTGGGGGCTCACAGACACACTGGGTCTCAGGATGTCTATCACTGCTGCTACACACTCAGGAAGCAAACTGGAACCTTCCATCACTGCTGTTCTTCTCTAACTACCTGCACAAGACCAGCATTTTGGACATTGCACAAGCCTACCTCACCCGGATCTGCAGCAGGCAAAAAAAGGCTTTGGATTGTGAGTCTGCAGTGGAGTTTTGCTCAGTAAAAAGACAATCTGCCTATATGCATTCTTAGAAATGAAATAGTGGGAAAGTGTCTGATACAAAATCTTAAAATTTCAGATTAAAAACTAGTGCTACTTTATTTTAGATGGATCTGATGACTCGTTGTGCACTAATCTTGTGCACAAATATCAATTTTCAAATACTCCATGTTGAGCAATCGTGTTGTCCTCACTGAACATGAAGTAATTTGGTAGATAAATCATGTAGATGGTTGTTTAAATGTAAAAATGCTCCAAAATTGATCCTTGGTTGTCTCTCTCTGCTGGAGGGACAATGTTGTTCCCTGCTGTGACCTGGTTCCTGTTGGTAGCAGGGCTGTTGAGTGTCTGGGCTCAGGACTACTATGAAGAGAGAACAGTGAACAAGAGACCCAGGGGCAGGGGGGCCCAACTGCAAGCTCCAGCCATTGCAACTAACGTGCAAAAACATAGCCGACAAGGTATGAGGGGGAAAAAACATTATCGTTTTTATAGTATAGTTGCTCATTGCAAACAGTTGCCATTTCAAACACTGAGATCACAGATATCTTATTATGTCGCATTTCTGTGACCATAATTCATCAACCCAATAGAAATCCAAATTCCAGCTGAACAAGAGCTTGAGCATGCATCATAAAAACACATGTTAAAGTTTGGCTAACACAGGTGAAGGTGAACACAGTACACTTGGCTAACACAGGTGGAGACAGTAGACAGATATCTATGCTATGAGCGGATGTCCTGGGATATACTACTGTACCTGCTATGTTCCCAAGGAGTTGATATCCTACGGCATTTTCACTCTATGTCATATTAACATGATTTAGCGTGGTCTTTCTGTCCATGTGAGAGATGTAATATCAAGACAAAGAGTTCATTTTAGATTGTGCTTTTGGCATTTTGACGTGATTGTCATAACTTTGAACGATTGCACTCATCTAAAAATGAGTGAAAATAGAAAACACGGGAACTCTTTATTTGAAGGGCACCTACATAAGAACTTCATAACACATTCATAACTCACAATGGCAATTTTTAATAGAATAGCCTTTTGGTGCAATTGTGTGTCTCTGACTCGTCTTCACATGAACACAGCCATTTTAGATGAGGACTGCGGTCTGGAGATTACCTTTCTGCTGGACAGCTCTGAGAGTGCCAAGGAGAACCATGAGCAGGAGAAGCGCTTTGCCATGGATGTGGTGGACAGGCTCCAGGCCGCCCGTCTGCAGACGGGCCGCAGTCTGAGCTGGAAGGCGGCCCTGCTGCAGTACAGCAGTCACGTCATCATCGAGCAGACCTTCAAGCAGTGGAGGGGCACCGACAACTTCAAGTCGCACATCACCCCCATTGTCTACATCGGCCACGGCACCTACACCACCTACGCCATCACCAACATGACCAAGATGTACCTGGAGGAGTCCAGCCCAGGCAACATCAAGGTGGCCATGCTGCTCACTGACGGCATCTCCCACCCCAGGAATCCAGACATCTTCTCAGCTGCCGCTGACGCCAAGAACCAGGGGGTGAAGTTCTTCACGGTGGGCATCACCCGTGCAGCCAACGAGTCAGCCAACGTGGCCCAGCTGAGTTTGTTGGCCAGTTCTCCTGCCTCCCGATACCTCCACAACCTGCAGGATATTGACATTGTGGAGAAAGTCCTCAAAGAAATTGTGAGTATGATCTGCCTTGCATTGCTTCTCAGTAAACACAATGTTGGGTAGTGATGATGACACAATGATACAGTTGTGATTTACATGTAATCAGAGTTGAATTACACAAGATGTTGCAACCAAAATCATCTCAGGAGGCGTTTTTAACCCTCATACTACCAACTACCATGTTTTACATACAACCTAGATCATTTTGATCCAAAGAAGAAACTATTGGAAAAAGCAACAATCATAGCAAAAAATCAACTTAATTCTTATGAAAATATCATTAGACATGTAAATAATGTTATCTGTTTTTTTTAAAACCAAAACAGACTGTTATTTTTGCAAAATTACAGTTAATTAGCATATTCTGTCAAACAAAAATATAAATGTTTCCCTTAAATAATGTGCAACTTTTAGTGCTATCCACATAAGTTTAAAAAAAAGTATCATTTAGTTTTTAGAATTATGAAGTAAATACACATTTTGTCATATCAAAAAAATATCAAAAAAAAGCATGCCCAAATCCTCAGTCACTTAAAACCAAATGTTATTGCAACCCAAATACCATAACAAGTTGCACATATAGAATACTGGATGATATTATAGGAATTCTGGTATTTATATAACGTTTCCCGTAAAACATTTGTTTTAGAAGAATACACACCAATACAGCACTGTTTACATTCAGAGGGTAGTTGGTTCTGTATTACAGTTCTGCCAAGTATGCATACCGCTGACCGACTTTTATGAGCTGTTTTGACTGCAACTAGGCATACAGTATATGTAAGGTAATTTGGATTTTGTACATGGTCAAACCTAGTTATAACCAGTTATAACCATAGCAGAGTACATAAGGTGCTTAATTTCTGCAGATGATCAGTCTATCTGTTCAAAATCCCTGATACAGGTCCCCCTCCACCCTCTGAGGATAATTAATATTATATCTCCAGAGAATCCGGAGATTCAAATAAATACTTTTTTAGATTTTCCAAAGAATAACTACTTTTCGGAGAATACACACCAATGCAGCTCTTTGTGTAGATTGAGTGTATCGGAGTTCTGTATTGCAGTTCGATCAAGTATTTATACCATTGGCAGAAGTTTATATGCCAAAAATTAAGGTAATTTTGGTTTTGTACAAAGTCATAGAATACGTGGTATAGAAAAGTACAATCTCAGGCGAGTGAGTACATGGGGAGTTATATCTCTGCAGATGATCTGTCTATCTGGTCAAAGTCACTGATACAGGTCCCCCTCCACCCCCTATAACTTGGATAACTTGTTATTATGTCTCCAGAGAAATCTAGATTCAAATAAAGGTCCTATCTATCAAATTACTATAGGCGGAATTAGGTGTGTTTGGCTGTCGTGAAAATTACCCCAAAGGACTTGAATTTTTAAGTCTATATGGATGCAGAAACACTAAACAATTATTTAGATTTAGATTACTAAGAACAAGTTGATTGACAAAGTCATGAACATTTTGAAGAATTCATTAAAAAACGATTCCTCTGCGGTCAAAATGACAGCAGGCGGTAGGTAGTATGAGGGTTAAGTAGGATCCAGACTGGAGCCAGAATGACTGACATTCCACAATTCGTAGGGATACAAATTCAAGAGACTGTAGCAAGATAATGAATGGCTATGGATGAGAGTCATGGATTTGGTATTTTTGTTCAATGAGCAGACAGCTGTCTTACATTTTCCCAATAGACATGCTGCTTACCATCTCTATATTGTGAGTGCATATCGCATGGGCTTTACTTTGACTGTGGTATGCTTCCTGGGTTTTCTCAATAAGAGTGAACACAACCTCTTGCGGTCGCACCTTACATTCCTCTGAGGGTAAACAGTCAGGGTGCTTTCAGTGATACTCTTTTATCATACCATTTGGTTTGCATTTGTCTCATTGGTATTACAAGGGACTTTCTACACATTCATTTATTTCAAGTGGCAACATAGCCAAACAGAGCTTGGCACGGAACCATAATTCAAGAAACCCCAAAAAGTCACTTGGACTCAGACACCAGGCTAGTCTAGTTTATACACCGAACAAAAATATAAAAGCAAACATGCAACATTTTCAAAGATTTTACTGAGTTACAGCTCATATAAGGAAATCAGTCAATTGAAATACATGTTTTATACCTTAATATATGGATTTCACATGACTTTGAATACAGATATGCATCTGTTGGTCACAGATACTTTTTTTTAAAATTAAGGGCGTGGATCAGAATACCAGTCAGTATCTCCTTCGCATAGGTTTGACCAGGCTGTTGATTGTGGCCTGTGGAATGTTGTCCCACTCCTCTTCAATGACTGTGTGGAGTTGCTGGATATTGGCGGGAAAAGGAACGCGCTGTCATACACATTGATCCAGAGCATCCTAAACATGTTCAATGGGTGACATGTCTGGAGAGTATGCAGGCCATGGAAGAACTGGGCCATTTTCAGCTTCCAGGAATTGTGTACAGATCCTTGCGACAGATCCTTGCGACATGGGGCTGTGCATTATCATGCTGAAACATGAGGTGATGGCCTGGTTGTCACGTCCTGACCTTAGTTCCTTTGTTATGTTTCTTGTTTAGGTTGGTCAGGGCGTGAGTTGGGGTGGGCATTCTATGTGTTGTTCTAGTTTTGGTTTTCTATGTGTTTGGCCTGGTATGGTTCTCAATCAGAGACAGCTGTCAATCTCTGATTGAAAATCATACTTAGGTAGCCTGTTTTTCCCACTTGATTTGTGGGTAGTTGTTTTCAGTCTTTGTGTGTCTACACCAGACATAACTGTTCCGGTTGTTTGTTTGTTGTTTTGTTATTCAGTGTTCAGTTTTCATTAAATAAGATGAAGACTTACCACACTGCACATTGGTCCTCACCTTATTCCACCGACGACGACCGTTACACTGGTTTCTGACAGTTTGTGCATCTGTGGCACAAATTTTAGAGTGGCCTTTTATTGTCCCCCGCACAAGGTGCACCTGTGTAATGGATATGCTGTTTAATCAGCTTCTTGATATGCCACACCTGTCTGGTGGAGGGATTATCTTGGCAAATGAGAAATGCTCACTAACAGGGATGTAAACAATTTGTGCAAAACATTTTAATGAAATAGGCTTTTTATGCATATGTAACATTTCTGGGATCTTTCATTTAAGCTCATGGGACCAACAATTTACAAGTTGTGTTCATATTTTTGTTCAGTATAGTGAAACATGGGACCGGTGTGTGAAGAGGGGAGGCAAAAGTATGATACATTATGCTAGAGTTTACTAGTCCTGTAATCTAGTTGTAAATGTACCTGGTTTCGGTGTGTTTTGGATGATACAGTATATGATTTCCTCTAATGGTTGTCACTGTTTATTCTCTCTCTACACAGACTGACCTGGCTGATGAAGGGGTAGGTACTATTACATTTTGATGCGTTGATACGCTGTCCTCATTCAACAAATACATAATCAAGTTCAGGGACCCGGCATTAAATAAGAATTTGTTCTTAAGGGACTTGCATAGTTTTTAAAAAAAGGTTAAATAAAAACAAATACAAAAAAAGTGTCTTATATTTGATTCTGAAACCATGTCTTGCCTTTTTGAAGTGTCCCCCGGCCCAACAATGTGCCTGTGAGAAGGGCGAAAGGGGACTCAGTGGCTTAGCCGTAAGTACTTTTTTCCTTTCCAAACGCAGAATACTTTTCCTTTGAAATTTAAGAAGGTGATATATTCCTGAAGGGCTGAATTCAATTAAACGTCCTAAAGAGGAATCTTACAAGATTCTGATATTGTGGGTAATTGCTTGGTTTTAAATACTTACAATAATTGCTTGCTTTTTTTTCTAAGTTACACCCAGTGGTCATAGAAAGCTGTCTTTCTTGCATCTCCATTACCAGCATTCTGAAAATAGTCCAAATGCTACAGGACAAGACAGATTTTTGGTTGTTTTTCTTCATAAGTTTCCTTTAAGCCTCAACTGCTAATTTGTGTTGCCTGTCCTGTCAAGTTGTTGCACATTTCCCTTCCCACATAAGATGTCCCCCATGGAAGCCATGGGCATCCTATGAAGACCTTTACTCGCAATAAATCAGGACCTTTGTCATCGGAAATAACACTTACTACCTCCATTGTCAGCTAGTCAGAGTTGGAGAATGTTGGAGGGGTGTCACGTCCTGACCTTAGTTCCTTTTTTATGTCTCTTTTTGTTTTTTTGTTCTAGTGTTCAGTTTCATTATTAAATCTACCATGAACACGTACCACGCTGCACCTTGGTCCTCTTCACCTTCTTCCACCTATGACAACCGTTACAAGGGGGCTTAAATTGTAAGATTAGGTTATTCTACACAGTAGTTATTTAAGTAAAAATACTTTAATGTACTACTTAAGTCGTTTTGGGGGGAATCTGTACTTTACTTTATTTATATTTTTGACAACTTCACTACATTCCTAAAGAAAATATTGTACTTTTACTCCATACATTTTCCCTGACGACCAAAAGTACTCATTACATTTTGAATGCTTAGCAGGACAGGAAAATAGTCAAATTCACGCACTTATCAAGAGAACACATGGTCATCTTTTGTAAATAATGTCTGAGTGTTGGATTGTGCCCCTGGCTGTCTGAACATTTAAAAACAAGACAATTGTGCTGTCTGCTTTGCTAAATAATAGGAACTTTAAATGATTTATACTTTTGCTTTTGATACTTAAGTATATTTAAAATCAAATACTTTTAGACTTTTACTCAAGTAGTATTTTACTGGCTGGCTTTCACTTGAGTAACTTTCTATTAAGGTATCTATGACAATAGATGTTTTGTTTGAAAGTGAGTTAAATTAATCTCGTGTTGTTACTTCATTCCACAGGGGAAGAAGGGTCGCCCTGGAGATGATGGAGCCCCTGGTCTCAAAGGATTGAAGGTCTTTGATTTGTTATGATTCTTTTTAATTATCTAATTGATCTACATACCTGTTGTGTTCCTGATGTCTCTCTAAAATCAAAGATACAGCCAATTTCCATGTACTATTCTTGTATAGACATACTGCAAATTCCTTATAGGAGTAATAATATAAGGCTTGGGCTCCCAGGTGGCGCAGAGGTCTAAGGCACTGCATCTCAATGCAAGAGGCGTCACTACAGACCCTGGTTCGATTCTAGGCTGTATCACAACCGGCCGTGATTGGTAGTCTCATAGGGCGGCGCACAATTGGCCCAGCGTCGTCCAGGTTTGGCCGGGGTAGGCCGTAATTGTAAATAAGAATTTGTTCTTAACTGACTTGCCTAGTTAAATATAAATGAAATAAATAATCTAAATGGAATAGCTCCAGTGTGTACTGTGTAAATAATATACGGTAGATTGCCATGTTCTCCTTTCCTTTTAGGGAGAGGGAGGACTAAGTGGACTTCCAGGTCGGGATGGCGGAGAAGTGAGTGATATACTTAAACAACACGTAGTACTTCTTATATGAAATGTTCATATGCGGATCTCTATAGATACAGATCTAGGTTCTTAATCTAATCACCCTGTTGCAGGGGAACTTTCCTGCAACACAGGAAATGTAAAACGTGTAGTGTATTTGAGGTTTAAAAATGCTTCTGAAGTTTTCCACTGTGACATTTCAGATTTGATTTACAAAAAAATACATCAAACCCAATAAAAAAAAAATCCATTAATAATAATCCACATAATAATCCACATTTCCTGTTGCTGCAGCAAACTGGCTTAATGTATGTTGATTAAGCATTTATCAATGCATGTACAGCTGTTGCTCACAATCGAACCTATTCTACTGTGTTTGTTTGCAGGGAAAATCTGGTTACAAAGGAGAGAGGGTATGTCATTCAAGATGTCATTACTATTTATGTTATTTTGAAGCTACAGTTCATTCATATGACATATTGCTTTCCATTACACAGGGTGAGAGAGGCGAGTGTGGCACTCCAGGAATGAAAGGGGACAGGGTAGGTATGAGTAATCCACTTTATCTGCTCTCTGAGTCATGCTTTTGTTCTGTTGGTCATACTACAGGTTGATTTATTCAGTACCTTTCTTTACTGTTTCATTGAATGTCCACTCCCAGGGTCCTGAGGGCCCAATGGGCACCAGAGGAGTCAGAGGTCTCCAGGTGGGTAAACAACGGCAACATGTACCTGGAAAATGCCCATGTTCAGATCAAAGTGTTCTACTTTTGTGAAACACCTGTATGAACGCATGTATACTTGCTCCATGCTCCACTCCCCTCCCACGCACACACACACACGCACACACACACACACGCGCACACACACACGCACACATAATGTAGTTGATAATGTCTGTAATCTCTGTAGATCTTCCCAGCAATTTAGCATCCTTATCTGGGCCTTCACTTTATATCCCAATGTGAATTGAGTGAGTGTTCTTTGTTCCTCCCCAGGGTTTACCCGGTCCACAGGGTGACGTTGGACCTGAGGGCCCTCAGGGTAAGAAGGTTAGTAAGGAGACACCTCATCACACACATCTGCTGTCGCCTGTACACTTCCTTTTAAGGGAACTTTCAAAGAGAGGTTCCTGCCACGCGTTGTACTACCTGAGAGTCGAGGGGCATGTGTCTCTCTCCCTTAATAGGCATCTGTGGAAAATACTGGCCCGGTGCCAGTGCCTTCCCCTTCACTAATTCAGCAGTTTTGGGATTAATGCTAGTTTTCACATTCATACTCAGGTTCAGTTAATGGCAGTAGTCCTGTGTCTAAATATACGGTACACTAGGAACTGCCTAAAGCACTGTCTACCTCCTTACCAGTCCTCTATCGGGATTGTCAAGGCACTACAGCTATGAAAAGTCAAATGTTCTCTCTCCATGTGAGAACATGCAGGTTTCCGGTGGAAAGAGAAAAAAGGGTAAACAGAATATTAAAGACAGATGTTGCTCCCATAATATGAGTGTTAACTGTACGTGTTGAGATTTTAGCAGCCTAGTGATTTATCTCTTACTAATTGAATCAGCTCCACCATCAAAGACAATCTTTCAAAACTGGATGGGATAATTGTGGAAAGAGCCATGTTTATAGTCTACCATGTTAGGAATATGTTTTAAGAGAGGAATGTAAGGTGTTGAGCATTTAACTGAGGTCAAATGTGATTTTTATGGAGGTGTGGACTGAAACGTGTTAGAGATCTGCCTTGCTTTGGAAAATGTTTTAAGTGGTTATCTCAGCTTTCTGCTTGACAGGCTCCACTTCTTTGTTGTTTCTTGTTTAGGATGAAATAACTCCTAAATCGTGAGTAAATCTCACGATGACTGCAAACTCTCCAGCAAACCATTGCCTCCAGTAAAATAGCTCTTAATTGTTTTGAGACTAGATGTTTTTGACTACTTTGAGTCGACACCTCAACTGAGACAATGTCTGGCTTTAGGATGTGCCCTGACTTGTTTTAATTTGGAGGGGTAAAATAGTTTTCCCACTTTTCCATATACAGTACAGTTCCGACAATAGCTCCCCACTGGGTATTCACTGGTTGAATCAACGTTGTTTCAACATAATTTGTCAGCGTATTGTGTCATGGAATCAACGTGGAAATTACATTGGATTTGAAAAAAGTAATCAACCAGTACTGTTTTCATCTCATTTCAACCAGCGTTGTAAACATTGAAATTAGGGTTAAACTTAAATACATTGACTTAACAGAATCTTACAGTGCCTTCAGAAAGTATTCACACCCCTTGGCTTTTTCAAAATGTTGCTGTGTTACAGCCTGAATTTAAAATGGATAAAATTTGAGTTTTTTTTTTGTCACTAGCCTACATACAATTCCCATAACGTCAAAGTGAAATTATGTTTTCAAAATTTAAAAAATACTAATAAAATATGAAATGCTGACATGTCTTGAGTCAATAAGTATTCAACACCTTTGTAATGGCATGCCTAAATAAGTTACATAATAAGTTGCAAGGACTCACTGTGTGCGCAATAATAGTGTTGAACATGATTTCTGAATGACTACCTCATCTCTGTACCCCACACATACAAATGATCTGTAAGGTCTCTCAGTCGAGCAGTGAATTTCAAACACTGATTCAACCACAAAGACCAGGGAGGTTTTCCAATGCCTTGCAAAGAAGGGCACCTAATGGTAGATGGGTAAAAAATAAGTTAGAGCAAGGGTTGCCTTCCAGAGAGACAGATTGTAACATTCTCTGTTTCACGGAAACATCGCTCTCTCGGGATATGTTGTCGGAATCAGTTCAGCCACCGAAATACCTTATTTAAGTAAGTATTCAGACCCTTTGCTATGAGACTCAAAATTGAGCTCAGGTGCATCCTGTTTCCGGACATGATTTGGTGTTGGTCCAACAGTTGACAGTGTATGTCAGAGAAAAACCAAGCCATGAGGTCGAGGAAATTGTCTGTAGAGCTCCGAGACAGGATTGTTTTGAGGCACAGATCTGGGGAAGGGTACCAAAAAATGGATCCCAAGAAGACAGTGACCTCCATCATTCTTAAATGGAAGAAGTTTGGAACCACCAAGACTCTTCCTAGAGCTGTCCGCCCGGCCAAACTGAGCAATCGGGGGAGAAGGGCCTTGGTTAGGTAGGTGACCAAGAACCCGATGGTCACGCTGACAGAGCTCCAGAGTTCCTCTGTGGAGATGGGAGAACCTACCAGAGGGACAACCATATCTGCAGCACTCCACCAATCAGGCATTTATGGTAGAATGGCCAGACGGAAGCCATTCCTCAGTATAAGGCTAGGGCTGTTACGGTGACCGTATTACCGCCACACCGACGTTCACGAGTCATGAAGGCAGTCAAATTCCACATGACTGTTTAGTCACAGTAATTAGGCTTCTCAAATCAAATCAAAGCTTAGTCAAAGTTTCACCTTACAGTGAAATGCTTACTTACAGGCTCTAACCAATGGTGCGGGGAAAAAGGTACAGTGAGGGAAGAAAGTATTTGATCCCCTGCTGATTTTGTACATTTGCCCACTGACAAAGAAATGATCAGTCTATAATTTTAATGGTAGGTTTATTTGAACAGTGAGAGACAGAATACCAACAAAAAAATCCAGAAAAACGCATGTCAAAAATGTTACAAACTCGAACCTTCAGCTCCCTCCACAGATTTTCTATGGGATTAAGGTCTGGAGACTGGCTAGGCCACTCCAGGACCTTAATGTGCTTCTTCTTGAGCCACTCCTTTGTTGCCTTGGCCGTGTGTTTTGGGTCATTGTCATGCTGGAATACCCATCCACGACCCATTTCCGATGCACTGGCTGAGAGAAGGAGGTTCTCACCCAAGATCTGACGGTACATGGCCTCGTCCATCGTTCCTTTGATGCGGTGAAGTTGTCCTGTCCCCTTAGCAGAAAAACACCCCCAAAGCATAATGTTTCCTCCTCCATGTTTGACGGTGGGGATGGTGTTCTTGGGGTCATAGGCAGCATTCCTCCTCCGCCAAACACGGCGAGTTGAGTTGATGCCAAAGAGCTCCATTTTAGTCTCAGCTGACCACAACACTTACACCCAGTTGTCCTCTGAATCATTCAGATGTTCATTGGAAAACTTCAGACAGGCATGTACAGTGGGGAGAACAAGTATTTGATAACCTGCAAAATCGGCAGTGTTTCTTACTTACAAAGCATGTAGAGGTCTGTCATTTTTATCATAGGTACACTTCAACTGTGAGAGACGGAATCTAAAACAAAAATCCAGAAAATCACATTGTATGATTTTTAAGTAATTAATTAGCATTTTATTGCATGACATACTTGTAAGTATTTGATCACCTACCAACCAGTAAGAATTCCGGCTCTCACAGACCTGTTAGTTTTTCTTTAAGAAGCCCTCCTGTTCTCCACTCATTACATGTATTAACTGCACGTGTTTGAACTCGTTACCTGTATAAAAGACACATGTCCACACACTCAATCAAACAGACTCCAACCTCTCCACAATGGCCAAGACCAGAGAGGGTGTAAGGACATCAGGGATACAATTGTAGACCTGCTCAAGGCTGGGATGGGCTACAGGTCAATAGGCAAGCAGCTTGGTGAGAAGGCAACAACTGTTGGCGCAATTATTAGAAAATGGAAGAAGTTCAAGATGACGGTCAATCACCCTCGGTCTGGGGCTCCATGCAAGATCTCACCTCGTGGGGCATCAATGATCATGAGGATGGTGAGGGATCAGCCCAGAACTACACGGCAGGACCTGGTCAATAACCTGAAGAGAGCTGGGACCACAGTCTCAAAAAAAAACATCAGTAACACACTACACCGTCATGGATTAAAATCCTGCAGCGCACGCAAGGTCCCCCTGCTCAAACCAGCGCATGTCCAGCCCCATCTGAAGTTTGCCAATGACCATCTGGATGATCCAGAGGAGGAATGGGAGAAGGTCATGTGGTCTGAAGAGACAAAAATACAGCTTTTTGGTCTAAACTCCACTCGCCGTGTTTGGAGGAAGAAGAAGGATGAGTACAACCCCAAGAACACCATCCCAACCGTGAAGCATAGAGGTTGAAACATCATTATTTGGGGATGCTTTTCTGCAAAGGGGACAGGGCGACTGCACCGTATTGAGGGGAGGATGGATGGGGCCATGTATCGCGAGATCTTAGCCAACAACCTCCTTCCCTCAGTAAGAGCATTGAAGATGGGTCGTGGCTGGGTCTTCCAGCATGACAACGACCCGAAACACACAGCCAGGGCAACTAAGGAGTGGCTCCGTAAGAAGCATCTCAAGGTCCTGGAGTGGCCTAGCCAGTCTCCAGACCTGAACCCAATAGAAAATCTTTGGAGGGAGCTGAAAGTCCGTATTGCCCAGCGAAAGCCACAAAACCTGAAGGATCTGGAGAAGGTCTGTATGGAGGAGTGGGCCAAAATCCCTGCTGCAGTGTGTGCAAACCTGGTCAAGAACTACAGGAATCTACAGTATAATCTCTGTAATTGCAAACAAAGGTTTCTGTACCAAATATTAAGTTCTGCTTTTCTGACGTATCAAATACTTATGTCATGCAATAAAATGCTAATTAATCACTTAAAAATCATACAATGTGATTTTCTGGATTTTAGTTTTAGATTCCGTCTCTCACAGTTGAAGTGTACCTATGATAAAAAATTACAGACCTCTACATGCTTTGTAAGTAGGAAAACCTGCAAAATCGGCAGTGTATCAAATACTTGTTCTCCCCACTATATATGTGCTTTCGTGAGCAGGGGGACCTTGCAGGCGCTGCAGGATTTCAGTCCTTCGCGGCGTAGTGTGTTACCAATTGTTTTCTTGGTGACTATGGTCCCAGCTGCCTTGAGATCATTGACAAGATCCTCCCGTGTAGTTCTGGGCTGATTCCTCACCGTTCTCTTGATCATTGCAACTCCGAGGTGAGATCTTGCATGGAGCCCCAGGCCGAGGGAGATTGACAGTTCTTTTGTGTTTCTTCCATTTGCGAGTAATCTCACCAACTGTTGTCACCTTCTCACCAAGCTGCTTGGCGATGGTCTAATAGCCCATTCCAGCCTTGTGTCCCTGACAATCTTGTCCCTGACATCATTGGAGAGCTCTTTGGTCTTGGCCATGGTGGAGAGTTTGGAATCTGATTGATGGATTGCTTCTGTGGACAGGTGTCTTTTATACAGGTAACAAACTGAGATTAGGAGCACTCCCTTTAAGAGTGTGCTCCTAATCTCAGCCCGTTACCTGTATAAAAGACATCTCGGAGATAGAAGTCTTTCAGATTGAGAGGGGGTCAAATACTTATTTCCCTCCATTAAAATGCAAATCAATTTATAACATTTTTGACATGCGTTTTTTTCTGGATTTTTTTGTTATCTGTCTCTCACTGTTCCAGTAAACCTGCCATTAAAATTATAGACTGATCATATCTTTGTCAGTGGGCAAACCTACAAAATCAGCAGGGGATCAAATACTTTTTTCCCCTCTTCCCACTCTGACATCAATGCAAATGTTTTGGAAATCTAACACTTCATGAGAGCCCATGAGCTCATTTCTATGACTATGCAATTAAGGCAGAAAACAGAGTGATGGCTGCTAATAAAAAGAGGAGGCTCCCATCAGCTTTCAATAGGCTAGGCCTACTATATTTATTTCTCAACCTTCCTAATATTAAGCGCATTGCTAATATTTACAACATGAGTATAACCTACCTGGCTGGCATGAAAATAAACCATGGGGGAAAACGTCCTCCATTCGCTATTTAAGTGCATAGATGACATGTATTTTTTCCCGCTGCACCTGTTTTGATACAGGTGCATGATAATGGTCCATTCTAAATCAAAACAAATGTCACACATATATTATTAGTATGTAAAGACAAGATCAACATCAAAATGGCGCCGACAAAGAGGGCTGCCTCGCTTCTCGTCCTTAGGAAACTTTGCAGTATTTAGTTTTTTTTACGTATTATTTCTTACATTGTTAGCACAGAACATTTTAAGTGTTATTACATACAGCCGGGAAGAACTATTAGATATCAGAGCGGCATCAACTTACTAGCACTACGACCAGGAATGCGACTTTCCCAAAGCGCATCATTTGTTCGAACTACCCTGTGAATTTGAGCTGATTCCAGAGACACCCAAAACAACACCGCCAGAGAAGAGGTAGACGGAACGGTCTTCTGGTCAGACTTCGAAGGCGCACACACCACCCACCACTTCCAAGTATATTACTCGCTAATGTCCAGTCTCTAGATAACAAGGTAGACGAAATTAGAACAATGCTTGCTTTCCAGAGAGACATCAGGGACTGTAACAAACTCTGTTTCACGGAAACGTGGCTCTCTCGGGATATGCTGTTGGAGTCGATACAGCCACCTGGATTCTTTGTACGTCACGCCGACAGGAATAAACACCTCTCCGGGAAGAAGAAGAGCGGGGTGTATGTTTCATGATTATCGACTCGTGGTGTAATTGTAACAACATACAGGAACTCAAGTCCTTTTGTTCACCTGACCTAGAATTCCTCACAATTAAATGCAGACCGTATTATCTCCCAAGAAAATTGTCTTTGGTTATTGTCACAGCCGTGTATATCCCCCCTCAAGCCGATACCACGACGGCCCTCAAGGATCTTCACTGGACTTTATGCAAACTGGAAACCATATATCCTGAGGCTGCATGTTTTGTGCTGGCAAAACTCTGGATCACTGCTACTCTAACTTCCACGATGCATACAAGACCCTCCCTCGCCCTCCTTTTGGCAAATCCAACCACGACTCCATTTTGCTCCTCCCTTCCTATAGGCAGAAACTAAAACAGGATGTACCTGTGTTAAGAACTATTCAATGTTGATCTGATGGAATCCACACTCAAGATTGTTTTGATCATACAGACTGGGACATGTTCCAGGTAGCCTCAGAGAATAATATTGACGTATATGCTGATTCGGTGAGTGAATTTATAAGAAAGTGCACAGGAGATGTTGTACCCACTGTGACTATTAAAACCTACCCTAACCAGAAACCGTGGATAGATGGTGGCATTTGCGCAAACTGAAAGCGTGAACCACCGCATTTAACCATGGAAAGGTGACTGGGATTATGGCTGAATACAAACAGTGTAGTTATTCCCTTTGCAAGGCAATCAAAGAAGCGAAATGTCAGTATAGAGACAAAGTGGAGTCGCAATTCAACAGCTCAGACACAAGACGTATGTGGCAGGGTCTACAGACAATCACGGACTACAAAGAGAAAACGTCACGAACACCGACGTCTTGCTTCCAGACAAACTAAACACCTTCTTTGCCCGCTTTGAGGATAATACAGTGCCACCGACATGGCCCGCTTACACGGACTGTGGGCTCTCCTTCTCCATGGCCGACGTGAGTAAGACATTAAACGCGTTAACTCTTGTAAGGCTGCCGGCCCAGACAGCATCCCTAGCCGCGTCCTCAGAGCATGCGCAGACCAGCTGGCTGGGGTGTTTATGGACATAGTCAATCTCTCCCTCTCCCAGGCTGCTGTCTCCACATGCTTCAAAATGGCTCCCGTTGTTCCTGTACCCAATAAGGCAAAGGTAAACTAAATGACTATCGCCCCATAGCACTCACTTCTGTCATCATGAAGTGCTTTGAGAGGCTAGTCAAGGATCATATCACCTACTCCTTACCTGTCACCCTAAACCCACTTCAATTTGCTTACTGCCCAAATAGGTCCATAGACGATGCAATCGCCATCACACTGCACACTGCCCTATCCCATCTGAGGAATACCTATGTAAGAATGCTGTTCATTGACTATAGCTCAGCATTCAACACCATAGTACCTTCCAAGCTCATCATTAAGCTAGAGGCCCTGGGTCTCAACCCTGCCCTGTGCAATTGGGTCCTGGACTTCCTGAAAGGCCGCCCCCTGATTGTGAAGTTAGGAAACAACACCTCGCTGATTCTCAACACTGGGGCCCCACAAGGGTGCGTACATAGCCCCCTCCTGTACTCCCTGTTCACCCATGACTGCGTGTCCATACACGCCTCCAACTCAATCATCAAGTTTGCGGATGACACTACAGTGGTAGGCTTGATTACCAACAACGACAAGACAGCCTACAGGGAGGAGGTGAGGGCACTCGGAGTGTGGTGTCAGCAAAACAACCTGTCACTCTACGATCAACAAAACAAAGGAGATGATCGTTGACTTCAGGAAACAGCAGAGGGAGCACCCCCCTATCCACATGATGGGACAGCAGTGGAGAAGGGGGAAAGTTTTAAGTTCCTCGGCGTACACATCACAGACAAACTGAAATGGTCCACCCACACAGACAGTGTGGTAAAGAAGGTGCAACAGATCCTCTTCAACCTCAGGGGGCTGAAGAAATTTGGCTTGTCACATAAAACCCTCACAAACTTTTACAGATGCACAATTGAGAGCATCCTGTCGGGCTGCACTCACAATAACATTTGATAACCATGTGTATGTGACCAATAAAATGGTATTTGATTTGATTTGAAATCAAGAATAGTCTGATGCGTGACAAAATTAGCCTATCACTTGTGAATTATATATCATCACTAGTGAATGATGCACAGCGTAAGAAACAATGTATTTATTTTGCAACTTTTAGTCACACACCTCATGTAGCCTACCCATAGGCCTATATGCTGCCACAAACACTCAAACTGGACAGTTCTATCTCAATCTCTTCATTCAAAGGCTCAATCATGGACACTCTTACTGACAGTTGTGGCTGCTGAGCGTGATGTATAGTTGTCTTTACCTTCCTGCCTTTTGTGCGGTTGTCTGTGCCCAATAATGTTTGTACACTGTTTTGTGCTGCTACCATGTTATGCTGCTGCCATGTTGTGTTACTACCGTGTTGTTGTCATGTTGTGATGCTATCGTGTATGGCACGTGTCTTTGGCTATGCCGGATTAAGTAATATGACATGCTATTCTATAAAATAATTTCTCCGTAATTAATATTACCTGATTGAGCTAATCATGTAAATATAATTAACTTGAGAGTCGGGGCACCACAAAATAATATTTATATAGCTGTTATCTTCCGAATAAACTCTTAAAGACGTAGTAATATTTTACATCAATAGCAGTCAATATTAATCGTCACCTTAATTCAGTCTCATCTGAAAGTTGTAAATTCTTGGTTATCTTCACGAACCCCCGAACACGTTGAATCAGCAATACAAAATTGGGTTTAATTATTTATTTACAGTGGGGCAAAAAGTATTTAGTCAGCCACCAATTGTGCAAGTTCTCCCACTTAAAAAGATGAGAGGCCTGTAATTTATCATAGGTACACTTCAACTATGACAGACAAAATGAGAAAGAAAATCCAGAAAATCACATTGTTGGATTTTGAATGTATTTATTTGCAAATGATGGTGGAAAATAAGTCTGATGGTTGGTTTCGTTCTGTAGTTATTATCTGAACCATTCTGTCATCAGACCGTCATCCTCACATCCTCGGAACAGGAGGTTATATTGTCGTCAAAGCTTTATATAGGAAGGGAGAGGAGGGCATGTTTGAAAAGTTTTATAACCCATGTCCCTTCACAGGGGCGGGCCACTGATTGAGCAGAGCCCTAACCTTATGAAAACCCAAATCTCACATTTTAGAAGCTAAAATCACATTTCATCCCATCACGAATCATTTCATATTCAAACATTTAAATTGAACAACAATTCCATGTGAATCCGATAACTCTGATGTGTAGACTTTCCACTGTAGAGTTTATGTCATCTTATCATTGATGCGAATGTCTCAGATGACAACCGAACTGACATCATATTCATTAAGTACCACTGCATATGTTCAATTGGTCGGATTACCAGAATATAGTTAATTTCCCCCCACCTTCTGATGTTCCCAGAATCTCTATGTTTGCAAATGGGGTTTGCAAATGTAACATCAGTAGGGTAGAGAGAGGAAAAAGGGGGAAAGAGGTATTTATGACTGTCATAAACCTATCCCCAGGCCAACGTCATGACACATGCTATGTGTTTGTCTTTAGGTCTCTCTTTATGTAGTGTTGTGGTGTCTCTCTTGTTGTGATGTGTGTTTTGTCTTATATTTTATATATTTTATATATTTGTATATACAGTTGAAGTTGGAAGTTTACATACACCTTAGCCAAATACATTTAAACTCAGTTTTTCACAATTCCTGACTTTTAATCCTAGTAACAATTCCCCTGTCTTAGGTCAGTTAGGATCATCACTTTATTTTAAGAATGTGAAATGTCAGAATAATAATAGAGAGAATGATTTATTTCAGTTTTTATTTCTTTCAACACAGTTCCAGTAGGTCAGAAGTTTGCATACACTCAATTAGTATTTGGTAGCATTGCCTTTAAATGGTTTAATTTGAGTCAAATGTTTCCGGCCTTCCACAAGCTTCCCACAACAAGTTGGGTGAATTTTGGCACATTCCTCCTGACAGAGCTGGTGTAACTGAGTCAGGTTTGTAGGCCTCCTTGCTCGCACACGCTTTTTCAGTTCTGCCCAAAAACTTTATATAGAATTGAGGTCAGGGCTTTATGATGGCCACTCCAATACCTTGACTTTGTTGTCCTTAAGCCATTTTGCCACAACTTTGCAAGTATGCTTGGGGTCATTGTTCATTTGGATGTCCCATTTGCGACCAAGCTTTAACTTTCTGATTGATGTCTTGAGATGTTGCTTCAATATATCCACATAATTTCCCTTCCTCATGATGCCATCTATTTTGTGAAGTGCACCAGTCCCTCATGCAGCAAAGCACACCCACAACATGACGCTGCCACCCCCGTGCTTCACGGTTGTGATGGTATTCTTCGGCTTGCAAGCATCCCCCTTTTTCCTCCAAACATAATGATGGTCATTATGACCAAACAGTTCTATTTTTGTTTCATCAGACCCGAGGACATTTCTCCAAAAACCGCAAACCGAAGTGCAGATGCAAACCGTAGTCTGGCTTTATTTTAATGGTGGTTTTGGAGCAGTGTCTTCTTCCTTGCTGAGCGGACTTTTAGTTTATGTCGATATAGGACTCGTTTTTACTGTGGATATAGATACTTTTGTACCTGTTTCCTCCAGAATCTTCACAAGGTCCTTTGCTGTTGTTCTGGGATTGATTTGCACTTTTCGCACCAAAATCCGTTCATCTCTAGGAGACAGAACGCGTCTCCTTCCTGAGCTGTATGACGGCTGCGTAGTCCCATGGTGTTTATACTTGCGTACTATTGTTTGTACAGATGAATGTGGTACCTTCAGGCGTTTGGAAATTGCTCCCAAGGATGAACCAGACTTGTGGAGGTTACAATTGTTTTTCTGAGGTCTTGGCTGATTTCTTTTGATTTTTCCATGATGTCAAGCAAAGAGGAACTGAGTTTGAAGGTAGGCCTTGAAATATATCCACAGGTACACCTCCAATTGACTCGAATGATGTAAATTAGCCTAAAGCCATGACATCATTTTCTGGAATTTTCCAAGATGTTTAAAGGCACAGTCAACAAACCTCTCTGATCTCCCCATCCCGGATCTGGGATCGTGAATACAGACTCAAGCTCATTACCATAACGCAACGTTAACTATTCATGGAAATCGCAAATGAAATGAAATAAATATGCCATCTCTCAAGCTTAGCCTTTTGTAAACAACACTGTCATCTCAGATTTTCAAAATATGCTTCTCAACCATAGGAAAACAATCATTTGTGTAAAAGTAGCTAGCTAGCGTAGCATTTAGCGTTAGCATTAGCGTTAGCATCCAGCACGCAACATTTCAACAAAAACATAAAAGCCTTCAAATAAAATAATTTACCTTTGAAGAACTTCGGATGTTTTCAATGAGGAGACTCTCAGTTAGATAGCAAATGCTCAGTTTTTCCAAAAAGATTCTTTGTGTATTAGAAATAGCTCAGTTTTGTACATCACATTTGGCTACAAAAAAAAAAACGAAAATTCAGTCCTCAAAACGCGAACTTTTTTCCAAATTAACTCCATAATATCGACTGAAAACATGGCAAACGTTGTTTAGAATCAATCCTCAAGGTGTTTTTCACATATCTCTTCGATGATATATCGTTCGTGGAAGCATGGTTTCTCCTCTCAATCAAATGGAAAAATACTTGCACCTGGCTTTGCGCACCAATTTCGACGCAGGACACCAGGCGGACACTTGGAAAATGTAGTCTCTTATGGTCAATCTTCCAATGATATGCCTACAAATACGTCACAATGCTGCCGACTTCTTGGGGAAACGGCAGAAGGTCTAAGCTTATTCCTGTCGCATTCACAGCCATATAAGGAGACATTAGAAAACAGAGCTTCAGAAATTCTGCTCATTTCCTGTTTGACGTTTCATCTTGGTTTCGCCTGTAGAATGAGTTCTGGGGCACTTACAGACAATATCTTTGCAGATTCTGAAACTTCAGAGTGTTTTCTTTCCAAAACAAGAATATGCATAGTCGAGCATCTTTTCGTGACAAAATATTGCGCTTAAAACGGGAACGTTTTTTATCCAAAAATGAAATAGCGCCCCTAGAGATCCAACAGGTTATTAATGTAACGATCCTCTTCCTGTGAATGACTGGACCAAAGCGCAGCGTGAGACGTGTTCATGATATTTTATTAAAACCAGAACACTAGAACAAAAAATTACAAAGAGGAAAACGAACAGTTCTGTAAGGAAACTAACTATACAGAAAACAACTACCCACAAAACCCATGTGGGCAAGAGCTACCTAAGTATGGTTCCCAATCAGAGACAACGATAGACAGCTGTCCCTGATTTAGAACCATACCCAGCCAGAAACAGAGAAATACAAAAACATAGAAAAAATAACATAGAATACCCACCCTAGTCACACCTTGGCCTAACCAAAATAGAGAATAAAAACCTCTCTATGGCCAGGGTGTGACACTTAATGTATGTAAACTTCTGACCCACTGGAATTGTGATACAGTGATTTATAAGTGAAATAATCTGTCTGTAAACAATAGTTGGAAAAATGACCTGTTCCGACTTCAACTGTAATTGGTATCATGTTGGGATTACCATATCTCTAAGTAAAATAAATTAAAAGACAATGGTTCTATGTGATGTCAGTTAACATTAATCTGAATCTGAATGTAAATGTAAAACAACGGAATGTAAAAGTTTGTCTGAACTGCCTAGACTGAATAAGAGCTTTGTACCGCCCTTTAGCTGAAACCCACTCCCTTGTTCTTGACATTGGATCTGTATTATGCTGCTGTCTTTGTTTGCTGCTACCTTTAATCTTTGTCTCTTGTGTTTGTCATCACAGGGTGATCGGGGTCAAGCTGGCCCGGCCGGAATTCAGGGAGAAAATGGTATTGGACTTCCTGGACCAAAGGTACATTTAGTCTGTTTTTGCTTTTGTCTAACTAATGAATTGTTTTATGTTACCTGTTCCATCTCACCGTGTCTTTTGTGCAGGGTGATCTGGGATTCCAGGGAAAACCCGGCCCCCCTGGTCCGCCAGGGTTGAGTGAATATGGCCAGCCAGTGAGTGGAATGAAACAACCGACTAGCATTTTACTGTAGCTTACTACATTATGTAGTGTGGTTTCATTGGCAACCTGATACACTTTGTGAGTGATACTATACACTCAGTGCACAAAACATTAAGAACAACTTCCTAACATTGAGTTGCACCCCTCAATTGACTCAAGGCTCAATTGACTCAAGGCTTAAAAACTAGTCTTTAACCTGTCTCCCCCCTTCATCTACACTGATTGAAGTGAATTTAACAGCTGACATCAATAAGGGATCATAGCATTCACCTCGATTCACATGACCAGCCTTTGTCATGAAAAGATGAGCTGTCCTTAATATTTTGTATTCTCAGTGTATAATATCACAGTAGGAAATGTGAGCTGATGACAACTACATAGACAGTGTCATCTGACCCAATGTTGGTAAAAGGATAATGCTGGTTTATTTTACAGGGGCCTCAAGGGCCACAAGGTTTTCAAGGGGAGAAAGGACCCCACGGAGAGGGGCTCCCTGGGCCAAAGGTATGATTACGATTTTATCATGAATAAAAGGGAAAATACAATAGAGAAATTATCTGGGTACAGCTAGAATGCGCTCCTCTTCATTTTTATCCTCCATTCTTTCTATTGCGTTAGCCCACAGAATTGTGTTAGCCCACAGCATCATTTCTGGGATTACCATTAGCTACAATGCTGGAAGCAGAATGTCCACTCAAAAGACCTTCTTTGTGTTACACCAATAGCAGAAACAGACCTAAACCTTCCATAAATCAGACGGCTTCTCAACCTCTTGATTCTACCAGCGCCTGGGCTGTTGAAGATGGCCATCTGTTGGGCCACAATTAGCCTCAGAAACTGACAAGGAGTTACATAAGCATGAAAGCACAACTCTCATTCACTGGATTTCAGAGGGAAGAACTGTGTAATAAACACATTTACTGCATCTGCCAAAGCCAGGCCCTGCTCTTCTCCAAAGTAGTCTACCCACAGCTAGTTCTCAGTCAAGTGTTACCAATCATGTTGATGCGCGCATGCAAACCCTTTAAAAACAATGTCATTTCTCCATGTTGCAACGTGTGGAGTGACATATCATATCTTATATGTGGACTGTTCAAACATCACATACACTTGGAGAGGGGCTGGATTTCCATGGGATTGAAGTGGCAATCAACCACAAAATGGAACACATTATGTAAACATAGCTATCCTTTTTTGTATGACAGCACTTGGAGTTCATGTTGGGTTTTATTGGAGTTATATTATCATCGTAACATGTAGAGACGTGAACATGAACACTGTGCTTATATCGGATGAGTAAATGTATAGAACATCCTCCTGAACAAATTCTTTAGCAGTGGAATACTTCCTTCAGTCTGTTTTTCCTAATTCAAGTCAGAACCTGAGAGCAAATAAAATAATAGCAGTGTTGAGTGTGACCTGCGGTTGATGCACGTACATTTGGCAGTAGTAGGCAGATCGTGGAAAATGAGCGTAACACAGAAAATGTCCCGAGGTAACCAAACATGGGCTCTTATGGGAAAGCCCCCGTTCCAAAAAGGGGTCAGAGCAGTTTTAAAGGACAGGTCAACCCCCCCCCCCCCCCCCCCCCCCCCCCAACAATTAATATGTTCCTGTCTGTGTGTCTGCATTTAATTATTTTTCAACTGTTGCTGAGGCAATAAACATGCCTAAATTCATCACCCTCTGCCAAGTTTGACAAGGGTAAGCAACAGAAGGATAAAGTAGACAGATTCCAACATGAACGCCATATTTGAGAATAACATAACTTCAGTCATACAGGACCATGTCATGTTACTCACAAGACAGACAGGTGCTAACTTAAGCCTCCCGGTCCCTACTACACTATCGACTGAGAATGAGAACAATGAGGATAGTGCCGTGATTGTGTGAACCAGTGGGAGCTGGATGTGTGTGACGGGAGAGTCTTTGTTTGGCAGGGAGACCGGGGGCTGGCCGGACCGAGGGGGCCAAGAGGACAGACGGGTGCAGGAATCAAAGGAGAAAAGGTGGGCTGTAAATACATCATTAATCAATGCCATTCACACAAACATGCCATGTCTACCCAACAAAAGACCTAATGAAGTTCATAAAGAAGCCTTGGATCCTCCCTCTGGGCCTCCTTGGAGCACTCCATTGAGAAAGAAAGGGCGGGGGGAGGGTTATAGCTGTAGTTACTGTGGGAAAGTTGAAGGTAGGATTATTTTTGCATGATGTAGGATTCAATAAACAACCATGCTACAGTACATTGTTACATACAACTACTGGCATAACCCGTGTCTAGCACTCAAATTAAGCCACATTTATGGTTAGATGGTTAGGGATTTTAGCCCTCTGTAGTCAAGAACAAGATACTCTATATGCTCACATCACATTTAGGAAAGGCACTCATGCAGATATTCAGCCTGGTGATTCTATTAGTACCAATTATCTTGATTTTAAGACATAAAGGCCAATAAACTCATGAAGGTTTAAATGCCAACCTAGACCCTCAACCAGGGCCGGATTAATGCAGGGGTTTAACGGGGCTGAAGCCCCTGGGGGAAGAGAAAGCAAAGAGGAAGCAACAAAAAATATATATATAATAATAATAGTTTTACAATAATATTAAAGGAAGTATATACTGTATATATTATATACTGTATGTAGTATATATTTAGGATTTTTTTTTACTGCAACTGCCAACCCTCAGGAGCCTGTTCTGCTAGTCATGCCTTTTTTATCCAACCACAGGAGTCCGTGCCAAATGTTCAAAATACACCAGAGAGCATAATTTAGCCATAGAGGATCAATAGTTCATAATGGATTAAGTTTTATCACAAGCACATACAGGTATCTGCCAAAATAAAAGAAACACCAACATAATGTGTTTTAATAGGGTGTTGGGCCACCACAGCTGCCAGAATAGCTTCAATGCACCTTGGCATAGATTCTACAAGTGGACCTAAACCATACCAGGAAAATGCACCCCCACACCATAACATATACTTTTTATACCTCGTTTACCCAAGTGTTTCCTTTATTTTGGCAGTTACCAGTTTGCTTTCAGTTTGGAAGGCCCCAGTTTGGGCAGCATGCGTGTCAAATATATAGTTTGTTGCATTGTGGCCATAGACATATAATCCATAGAAGGGTTTTGGAACCTCTTACCCTGGCAATTTGACAGTTAAACTCATGGGTACACTAGCAATGGATGCCAGTCCTGACTTGAATGAGAACTGCCATCTATGGATTATATTTATACGGTTAGTTGCGGCTGTCGGTTTGCCTTTTACAGAATTTTACAATACAATTTCGGGAAAAACATGCTGTTTGGAAAGCAAATGCCCACTGCTGAAAAGAGAAGACTAATCTGCGTTTAGAACCAATAAAAAATATATATTCTCAACAACTCCCAATTTTAGCTAACAGCAGCACTGTTTTTCAAATGATCTCATCTTGAGAAAGGCTATTGCCACGACGAGCGCATCGGCCATCACCGTGAGCTGGAGGCAGGGGGGCCTATGAAAGACAAAGCCCCGGGGCCTATGATTTCTTAATCGGGCCCTGTCCTTAACCCTTTCTATGTTTGACCTCAGGGTGAGTTCGGGCCTCCAGGTCATCCAGGACTTGTTGGACTTACAGGAGCGGGCATCCAGGGGGAGAAGGTAAGCTGAGTGGCGGAGAATAACGTAACACTACACTTGCATTCCCATCAAACACACACACACACATGTAATTGTGATTGTTAATCCTCAGGGAGTGGAGGGTCCCAGAGGTCCACCTGGAGGCAGAGGACCTCAAGGAGAGGGCTTACCTGGACCTAAGGTTGGTAGAGACTATGTAAAGCCATGAATTAAAGGCCAAGATAATGGAATTCTCTAATTGCTGTTGTTTGTAGCTAGCCTGTTGTTTTTGCCTGGTGGATTTCTTCACCCCACTTTCCATTCTCTTATTTCTAGGGTGATCAAGGTTTCCCAGGAGAGCTCGGAGCTACAGGGGAGAGAGGCGTTGGTGAGCCAGGGCCAAAAGTAAGACAAATAGCGTATCCACCCTCTTCCAAATAATAAAAAAAAACACCTTCTCAAATAAGCCTGTTGAACTTGTGATATATTTTTAAAAGCAATTTGTTTCTTTTCCAGGGTGAGCTTGGTACATCTGGCCTGGCTGGCTTACCAGGTCTTCCAGGCGAGGACGGGGCTCCAGGACAGAAGGTGTGTTATTTCACCTTTACACCACTTCTATAGATCCAGTATAGTTCTATAGATCCAGTATACTTCTATAGATCCAGTATAGTTCTATAGATCCATTATAGTTCTATAGAGCCAGTATAGTTCTATAGATCCATTATAGTTCTATAGAGCCAGTATAGTTCTATAGATCCATTATAGTTCTATAGAGCCAGTATAGTTCTATAGATCCATTATAGTTCTATAGATCCATTATAGTTCTATAGAGCCAGTATAGTTCTATAGATCCATTATAGTTCTATAGATCCAGTATACCACAAAGGAAAGGAATGTGCCAATGTGAAATGGTCTGTCCCATCTACCCTTCGTCACTGCCAGGGTGAGGCGGGTGTAGCTGGTATAAGAGGTCCTGATGGAGCAGCAGGGATCGGCACCCAGGGCGAGAAGGTAGGTTTCACATCCTTACCCTTCTGTCATACTAACTTGTAAGCACCAAGAGCGGGTCATGTAAATGATGTGTGCTCCACCCCTACCAGGGAGACCAGGGTCAGAGGGGCATCCGTGGATTACATGGACCTCCTGGCATGACCGGACCCTCAGGGGCAAAGGTAATAATGATAATACTAATTGGTTGCATTTATATAGCGCCTTTTCACCTACAGTAGATGCTCAAAGCACTTTGTATAGTAGGGGGGGGGGGGGGGTGCTCACCACACATAAGCTAGCATAGTGGAGAGGTGAGGAGTGATATATGCCAAATGGGAATCAGATGGATGATTTGGTGGACACGATTGAAAGGGGCCAGGTTGGGAATTTGACCAGAACACCTCTACTTTTACGATAAGTGCCATGGTGAGAATAACACAATAACACACAATAACACAATCTGATCACAGCACGGCAGATTTAGCGAACCTGATAGTATTGTTTGCTTTGACCTACCATTGTTCATTAAATTAATGTCTATTTAGGTTATTTACAAGCAACACTCAACACACACTGTGTTGACTGCATATTTGTTGGGATTGTTGTAATAGCAGGCCAACAGTTTGAGTTCAACCAAAATACACTAGAAGATTACAAAAGTGGCAAACTGCAGAAAATCTCTGCAGGCTGTTGGTAGTGTAGGGCTTGTTTGGATAAAGTGTCTGTAGAGCTCAATGTTATTTGATTTTTTTTTCAGGGGGAGCCTGGCACACCAGGCCGACTGGGCATGCCAGGACTACCGGGACGGGCCATTGCAGGTCCCAAGGTAAGAAATACACATCTATTAACACCCTGTTTCTGTATGCAAGTCTTGTCAAGTACTGTACACATTTGACAGGCCTGATAGCCTGCAGTAAGAAACACTGTTACATGCAGTCTGTTGCAATGCATCCTCGCATCCTGGCTGATAAACAGCATTGTGATGAGCTTATCTCATTCTCTGTCTCAGGGTGATCTAGGCCCACCTGGTCCCTCTGGGCCGACTGGAGAGACAGGCTATGGGCTACCTGGGCCAAAGGTAAGTGTTGCAATTCACAACAAAGAAAATATGAAATGACTATTACTATGAGGCATATGCTCATCGTTTTGAATAATGCTTTTTTTTTACCAGGGTGACCGTGGTAATCCTGGTCCAACAGGACCTTTTGGATCCAAAGGTGAAGGTTTCCCTGGCCCAGTGGTGAGTACCTACAACCAGCATGGCCAACTGCATACTTAACTGCATATTACTGGTGTTAAGCCAAACTCATTCCATTTGGATTGTTCTCTGTTTCTTTTTAGGGTCCTCCAGGCCTTCCAGGTCTACAGGGAGAGCAGGGCCCTGAGGGCATTGGCATCCCAGGACCTAAGGTACTTGTCATCTGTATCTGTCATGTATCTGTCCCTAAATCCTCTATGTCAATCTGCTACAACGTTACTACATGTCAACGTGAATGTGTATTATGTATCGTACGTGACTCTACATCTGTCTGTCCCAGGGAGACATTGGCTTCAGAGGATTGCCAGGTTTGCCAGGCCCAAAAGGAAAGGGTGTGCAAGGACCACCGGTATGAAGCTAATATTAACAGAACTTCCATTATTCAGCCATAGGTCACATTCTGAGTGTAATACCTTAACACATACCGGTAGTCCAGCTGTGATGGCAATGTCCAAACTTAATCAACTTTAGTTATAGTCTGTAGCCTGTCCGTCCCCTCCCATTAAATTAGCATCATTGGTTTCCAGGGTAACATTGGAAGGAAAGGACCCCCTGGTCCAAATGGGCCCCCAGGGGAAGGTCTGCAGGGCCCCAAGGTATGTTTCATAACACCGTCCATTCCTGACCTGTGATCTTTAGTGTGTTTTAGCTCTTTTTCAACTACCTGGCCTTTGGGTAAATGACCAACCGATGGGTCTTGTTCTGATTAATGATTCATCTTTTGTATTTTAGGGTGAGCAGGGGTCTCAGGGTGTGACAGGGCCAAGGGGACCCATAGGGGAAGGATTCCCAGGAGGTAAGGTAAGAGGATGACATGCATGCTTCAACTCATAGCCCTCTTCCTCTGATGGATGCAGTGACCTTGTCTCTAACAGCAGTGCTCCTGTTGCTTCCTCCTGTCTCATCACCGCAGGGTGACCGTGGCTTGCAGGGTGAGAGAGGAAATAAGGGTGTAAAGGGGGGCATGGGAGATTCTGGGGTTCCTGGAGAGTCTGTGAGTTTTCTAAATATTCATTGTTTTACCAAAATTGCTGTTTTATGGTGTTATTTCATATCATTTAGAAGTAGTGATGTATGAATAATTTCAAATGTTTCTCTCATAACTCAGGGGAGGCCAGGAGTAAAGGGTGAAGTGGGGCTTACAGTAAGTTCACAAACTTTACATACTGCTTGAATGGCTCTGTAATATATACAAAAATATGAAATATGAATATAAATCTCACACTTCTATCACTTCCAGAGAGAAGACATCATTAAATTGATCAAGGAAATATGTGGTAAGACTAACACCATGATAATAATAAATCCAAGCTAAAACATGAAGCTTTAATTAAATAATGTTAATTCAGCATCTCTTTCATGCTTTTAGGATGTGGAATCAAGTGCAAGGAGAGGCCAATGGAGCTTGTATTCGTCATTGACAGCTCAGAGAGCGTTGGTCCGGAAAACTTTGAAATCATCAAGGACTTCGTCACAGCGCTGGTGGACCGTACCACTGTTGGACGTAACGCCACCAGAATTGGATTAGTCCTGTACAGTCTGGATGTCCACCTGGAGTTCAATCTGGCGCGCTACATGACCAAACAAGATGTCAAGCAGGCCATCAGGAAGATGTCCTACGTGGGTGAGGGAACCTATACTAGCACCGCCATCCGGAAGGCTACCCAGGAGGCTTTCTACAGTGCCCGTACTGGGGTTAGGAAAGTGGCCATTGTTATCACAGATGGACAGACAGACAAACGAGAGCCTGTGAAGCTGGACATTGCTGTGAGGGAGGCCCATGCTGCCAACATTGAGATGTATGCACTGGGGATTGTCAACACCTCAGATACAACCCAGGCCGAGTTCCTGCGTGAACTAAATCTGATCGCCTCTGACCCTGACAGTGAACATATGTACCTCATCGACGATTTCAACACTCTACCAGGTGATTAACATGGTCATATGTGTATGGTATCACACATTACTTAATACAATGCTGTTGTACAGTAATAACAACTTTACCCTTTATTGTCATACAGATATCATATTTTATACTTTACCTGAGGTTGTCATTTCTCTCCTTTTGTCTTTCAGCTCTGGAGTCAAAGCTTGTTAGCCAGTTCTGTGAGGATGAGAATGGAGCCCTTGTGTTGAATCGCAACACTAATGGCTTTGGAAGAAATGGGAACAACGGCTATGGGAACAACGGCTATGGGAACAACGGCTATGGGAACAACGGACATGGGAATAACGGACATGGGAATAACGGACATGGGAATAACGGACATGGGAATAACGGACAGGGGAATAGCGGACAGGGGAATAATGGACAGGGGAATAACGGACAGGGGAATAACGGACAGGGGAATAGTGGACAGGGGAATAACGGACATGGGAATAACGGGCAGGGGAATAACGGACATGAAAATAACAGACAGGGGAATAACGGACATGAGAATAACAGACATGAGAATAACAGACAGGGGAATAACGGACAGGGGAATAACGGACAGGGGAATAACGGACATGAGAATAACAGACAGGGGAATAACGGACAGGGGAATAACGGACATGAGAATAACAGACAGGGGAATAATGGACAGGGGAATAACGGACAGGGGAATAACGGACAGGGGAATAACGGACAGGGGTATAACGGACAGGGGAATAGCGGACATGAGAATAACGGACAGGGGAATAGCGAACAGGGGAATAGCGGACATGAGAATAACGGACAGGGGAATAGCGGACATGAGAATAACAGACAGGGGAATAGCGGACATGGGAATAACGGACAGGGGAATAGCGGACATGAGAATAACAGACAGGGGAATAGCGGACATGGGAATAACGGACAGGGGAATAGCGGACATGGGAATAACGAACATGGAAACACCTCTAATGAGGATCCTATCCTAAATCCAAGTGGACGCACCAGTTCCCAGAGTCACATCAGAGGCCGTGGAGATAACTTTGATCTGCCCCTCAATGCTGGACCACTCCCAGTGCAGGTCCAAGTAGACCTTTACAGGACACATGTATATCATACAAAGTATCTCTCCTTAGGTGTTATAGGGGAGCAATTGAATGATTGCTTTGTTATAGTCATTGCTCTGTTAGTCAATTAAATTACATTTTAGCAGTAGTGGGTTGAGTTACTGTCTAACTAATCTATGTGTATGTGTCATCATCCAGGTGGATGATGAAGAGGGTGAAGATTTAGACGTAAGGACCCACTCGCGAGGAGGTAGTACTGTGGCTGTAGCTAACAAAACAGTATCCATCTTCCCTGCAAAGGAAAGCTCCCACTCCAACACAGCTGTCTCGTCATCAGGATCAGCATCATCATCCTCAGGAACAACAGGTTCAGCTTCATCATCCAGCGAGGGCCAATTTCAGCCTGTATCAATTCCTATCCCTAATTCTATTTTCCCCCAAGGTTAGGACCTAACACTGCAACATGTTGTGTTAGATAAAGAAACACAGTCATTTCTGTCATGGAAGTTGGCGTTCAATATCTTTACACCTTTTTAAATTCCTTGAATTCGGGAAAGTATTCAGACCCTTTTACTTTTTCCACATTTAATTACATTACAGCCTTATTCTAAAATGGATTAAATCAATATTTTACCTCCTCAATCTACACACAATACCCCATAATGACAAAGCTAAAACAGGTTTTTAGAAATGTTTGCAAGTATTCAGACCCTTTGCTATGAGACTCGAAATTGAGATCAGGTACATCCTTTTTTCCACTGATCATCCTTGAGATGTTTCTACAACTTGATTGGAGTCCACTTGTGGTAAATTCAATTGATTGGACATGATTTGGAAAGGCACGCACCTGTCTATATAAAGTCCCACAGTTGACAGTGCATGTCAGAGCAAAAACCAAGCCATGAGTTCGAAGGAATTGTCCATAGAGCTCCGAGACAGGATTGTTTCGAGGCACAGATCTGGGGAAGGGTACCAAAAAATGGATCCCAAGAAGACAGTGGCCTCCATCATTCTCAAATGGAAGAAGTTTGGAACCACCAAGACTCTTCCTAGAGCTGGCCGCTCAGCCGAATTGAGTAATGGGGCGAGAAGGGCCTTGGTCAGGGAGGTAACCAAGAACCCGATGGTCACTGAAGGAGCTCCAGAATTCCCCTGTAGGGATGGGAGAATCTTCAAGAAGGACAACAATCTCTGCAGCACTCCACCAATCAGGCCTTTATGGTAGCATGGCCAGAAGAAAGCCACTCCTCAGTAAAAGGTACATGACAGCCCTCTTGGATTTTGCCAAAAGGCACCTAAAGACTCTCAAACCATGAGAAGGGTCACGTCTGGAGAAAACCTTGCCCCATCCCTATGGTGAAGCATGGTGGTGGTAGCATCATGCTGTGGGATGTTTTTCAGTGGCAGGGACTGGGAGACTAGTCAGGATGGAGGAAAGATGAACAGAGCAAAGTCCAGAGAGATCCTTGATGAAAACCTGCTCCAGAGCAGTTCACCTTCCAATAGGACAATGACCCTAAGCACACAGCCAAGACAACGTGGGAGTGGCTTCAGGACAAATCTCCTTGAGTGGCCTAGCCAGAGCCCAGACTTGAACCTGATCGAACATCTCTGAAAAGACCTGAAAATAGCTGTGCAGCGACACTCCCCATCCAACCTGACAGAGCTTGAGAGGATCTGCAGAGAAGAATGGGCGAAACTCCCCAAATACAGGTGTGCCAAGCTTGTAGCATCAAACCCAAGAAGACTTGAGGCTGTAATTGCTGCCAAAGGAGCTTCAACAAAGTAACTGAGTAAATGGTCTGAATACATATGTAAATGTGATATTTTAGCTTTTTATTTTTAATAACTTTGCTAACATTTCTAAAAACCAGTTTTTTCTTTGTCATTATGGGGTATTGTGTGTAGATTGATGAGTGAAAAAGACAATTTGATCAATTTTACAATGAGGATATAATGTAAAAAATGTGGGAAAAGTCAAGGGGTCTGAATACTTTCCGAATGCACTGTATGTCATACCTCTCCTTCGATGTTGTTTTGTCAGAGTCCGTCTCGCTCAATCCCCGCTGTAACCTGAGTTTGGACCAAGGCACCTGTCGAGAGTATAACATCCAGTGGTATTACGACAAACAGGCCAATTCCTGTGCACAGTTCTGGTATGGAAGCTGTGAAGGAAATGCCAACCGCTTTGAGACAGAGGATGCATGTAAGAAGACCTGTGTTCTATCTAGAACAGGTATGTGCCACAGCTCGTAGTGCTCTTAAGCTTCGGTGCTCTGTTTTCTGGTATTCTTTTTGATGTGCTCTCTCTGTATTTTCCACAGCGGGTTAAAACAGGCAGATGATCAATCAACTCATCAGAACAATCTGCCATGGAACCAACTAAGCAAAATGCAGAGGATGTTTAATAATAGTGTACTACTGATATTTAAAAATGGTATATTTACAACAGGCATTTATCATTGGAAATAGCGTTATTTTTGCAGCTCTCTGTGCCTCTCTCTCTTGAGGTGTAGAGAATAAGGGAAGGACATGCCACTTCTAGATTACATGAAGTTGCCTTTCTTTTCAGATGTATGGTTATCTGTGGACTTTTTTCCGGAAGTCTGAATTTGTGAAGAAAATATAACGTTGCTATGGTAACTGTTTTATTACATTTGAAAAGTGATCCTATACCTTACTCTTATTATATTGATGTTGGATTAACTAATCCATTCAATACCTCAATGTTACTCAACCGTAAGCTGTACTGAACAAAGGGGATAGGTTCAAGCCCAGCGTTTGTCATTTCAGGTTTACCTGAGAAAAACATCACACAATACAATTCTAATACCTCTTAGCCATAAGCACATTGTGCTGCCATTATGCTGTCCCACAATATCGTTTTATAATATAGGGATAGTCTTCTAGAATACATAATTTTTTTTGTAGTATACGTCTGAATTCAGTAATTGTATTTTAAAGCAAACTAAATTAAATAGGTGCTGTAATTATTTTTCTTGTTTGTTTAATGATATGTATTAGTCCGTTTTAGGGTCACATACGCCAGGCCTATAAGTGACAGTATGCAATTTGACCTATGTATTTTTCTTCCAAAGTGTTTTGGGAAATCGCACGTTGCTGTTGATGAAAAAGCTAACTTTGAAATTAATCACATTTTTTACATGTGGACTGGTTTTGATGATTTTGTTTTGTATTTGTTTTTATTGATTGAAAAAGGATAGCTAGATAGATAGCCAACTTCACAAAACAGTGGGAACCTTTGGAGTCAACATGGGCCAGCATCCCCGTAGAACACTTTCTACACCTTTTAGCGTCCATGCCCTGACGAATTGAGGCTGTTCTGAGGGAAAAAGTGGGTGCAACTCAATATTAGGAAGGTGTTCCTAATGTTTTGTACACTCCGTGTATTTGGCCTTGTGTTTTAGGTTGTTGTCCTGCTGAAAGGTGAATTTGTCTCCCCGTGTCTGTTGGAAAGCAGACTGAACCAGGTTTTCCTCTAGGACTTTGCCTGTGCTTAGCTCTATTCCTTTTTTTTACCCTAAAAAACTCCCTGGTCCTTGCTGATGACAAGCATACTCATAACATGATGTAGAACCACCATGCTTGAAAATATGAAAAGTGGTACTCAGTGATGGGCTGTATTAGATTTGCCCCAATTTACGTATTGAGGTCAAAACATACATTTCTTTGCCACATGTTTTGCAGTATTACTTTAATGCCTTATTGCAAACAGGATGCATATATTGGAATATTTTTATTCTGTTCAGGCTTCCTTCTTTTCATTCTGTAATTTAGGTTATTATTGTGGAGTAACTACAATGTTGTTGATCCATCACCATCTCCATTTAAAATCACCATTGGTATCATGGTGAAATCCCTGAGCGGTTTCCTTCCTCTCCGTCAACTGAGTTAGGAAGGACGCCTGTATCTTTGTAGTGACTGGGTATATTGATGCACCATCAAAAGTGTAATTAATAACTTCACCATGATCAAAGGGATATTCAATGTCTGTTTTTTACCCATCTAACAATTAGGTGCCATTATTTTGCGAGTCATTGGAAAACGTCTCTAGTCTTTGTCGTTTAATCTGTGCTTGAAATTCACTGCTCAACTGAAGGACCTTACAGATAATTGTATGTATGGGGTACAGAGATGGGGTAGTCATTCAAAAATCATGTTAAACACCATTATTGCACACAGAATTAGTCCATGCAACTTATCTGACTTGTTAAAGGTTAAAGGACATTTTTACTCATGAAGTTATTTAGGCTTGCCATAACAAAGGGGTTGAATACTTATTGACTCCAGACATTTCAGCTTTTAGTTTTTTATTAATTTGTACAAAATTCTAAAAACATAATTCCACTTTGACATTGTGGGGCATTGTGTGTAGATCAGTGACACACATCTAAATTTGATCAATTTTAAATTCAAAGTTGTAATACAACAAAATGTGGAAAAAATGGTGTGTGAATACTTTCTGAAGGCACTGATTCTTGAAGAAGAAATTATTCTTGAAGAAGAAATGCCTCATGAGCAACTGTCCCCATCAGAACCCAAAATATAAGCTTGTTTTACAAACACTGCATAGCCTCAAAACATGGTTCAAACTATAATTTAGAAAATATTACGGATGGTCAGTCCTTGCATCCATAGCTCTGTCTATGAATTTGAGAGCAGTTTACCGAAACAGTGGTTATTGTTTGAACAGCAGATTGCCCCTTTAACCAAGCTCCAACCCTCCCCATGTGCCTTTTTGTGTTCGTTCTTCAACTGTGAATAAATATAATTTTGGGATTCTTATCTCCATCTCCTCATTGCATTCTGACTGATGCGTCATAGTGGCAGCAATAAACCTGATCTAGCCTATCATACAGTCCAACCTAGTCCTTCCTTCGTTTAAGTAAGCCCTCCACCTTTTTTATCTTTAAAAGAGGCCTGTTTGTGTGTGTGGTTCTATAGAGTAGATGTGCTATCTGTTCTCTTTCAAATGCTTTTTTCGGTATCTCACTATGGGCAACCGGTGACCACATAGAAGCTCCAATCACACAAAGTCTGACGGACAGAATCACTGCTTTCCTGTTTAATTGTTCGCCAGGACTCGCTGTGGAGTGTGGGATTACAGCTTCTTGTCGAGAGAATTGGGTACTTTTACTGAAAGGAAAAGTTTGCTTCTCAGGCTCCAGTCAAAGCTAGCACCACATGGCTAGCCTTCATCAAACTAGCCCACTTAGCTTCCTGTTTCGTGATGCTTTTTCCCCACCACGGCGGAAGAGAGGAAGGAGACTTTTGAGATTTGGTTAGCCATTGTGGCAAGGCAAGGCTAACCTATCTAGCTCACCGAAGACTTATGACATTGCACTTTTTCTTCTGCTAGCCTTTCGAATGCCAAGATTAGCTAGCTACACAGCTAAGATTCAGCCAGCAGATGCATAGCCCGTACTTCCCACTTGCTGGAGCTATGGCTACTAGTACCCCTTCACAGGTTGAACCCAGCTTGCCCCCTGCTCCCCTACACCGTGCCTATGTGGGTTCTTTATCAGGAAAGACACTCATTCTATCTGTTTCACCTGCTTGGGACTGGAGCATGCCCAGACAGCTCTCGCTATCCCAGAGTCCTGCATGCATTGCACGAAGTTGCTCCCCCCCCAGCCTTCGGGCAAAGAGACCACCCAACAACTCCAAACCGAGACCAGCTGGGCCGAGGTTATAGACGGTCTCCCCCCAGATTTCCACCAGATGTTCGACGAACTAGCAGCAAGGAAGGAAGACATGGTGATTGTAGAGGAGGAGGACGACAGTATTCTGCACATCTTCTGCGACAAGGATGATGAAGAAGCTCAGACCTCGAGGCCTTCTAGAACACTTGCCCCCCTCTCCCAGCTTGGAGTGTGGGCAACTCCATGTGTACAAACGGGCTGCAGCCAAGCTCAAACCCCCCCAAGCGGTGGAACCTTCTCTAGCTAACTACCTATACCCCGAATGCCATGCGTCCTCCCTCACCGGCGCATCTCTCCCTGACATGATGGAACGTTTCTCTTCTTCCATCCTCCAGAAGGTGTATGTGTCCGCAACAAGCTCATTTAGGGCACTGAACAACACCACTCTACTGATGGCATATCAGGGAGAGCTGCTGGATGAGATGGTCAACCTTAATGGATTCGGGCATGTCCAACCCAGCTGTCTGGGAACCCAGCTGTCTGCCAACCCAGCTGCCTGCCTAGGGGCGCTATCCATAACTGTGAATGCGCCAGGAGCCTTGCGGTGATAGGAGAGAGGGCCTAGTGGCTGAACCTGTCCAGCCTGACAAACAAGGAGCAGGCTGGCTTCTTGAATGCCTCTATCGAGCCGAACAAGCTGTTGAAACAGAAGGCGAGGCTTTAAACTTCTGTCCCAGTCCGACGTCCCCTGCAACGAGCCAGTGTAGCTGCATGACAGGAAGAGGGCAGTATACTGGTACCAGTGGCTCCAGGCCCCCACTTGTGATTCCCCTGGGTTAAAAAGGGGGAGACCGACCTAGGGGTCTGTCCCCAGCGGATGAGGGGAAGCAGGGCATGGCTCACACGGTGTCCAACTCTTTCCCCTCTCTCCTCTCGGGCGGAAGGCAGATTCCCTGCTCAACAAAAAGAGTCTGCCATAGTTTTGAGTCTGTGCACAGGGAAGATGGAGGGAGCCCACTCTCCTCTCCAGGGCTGCTACGGTGACTGAGTGGCCTACCTGGCTGGCATGAAAAAGAAAACATGGCAAAAGCGTCCTCAATTCGCTATTCGAGTGCATTCAGATTACGTTTATTTTTTTCCCTGCCCCTGTTCAGACGGTTGCATGCCTGGCTGATAATGGCCCATTCTAAATCAAAACAAATTTCACAGATATGATTTTTTGATCCAAGATGGCGTAGCAGTAGGACGTGTTGTCGTGTCGTGTCCCTTGTATATATCGTTTGTTTTCGTTTTTTTTTTTTCTTCACATATCTTTAAAACTTTTTGCTGAACCTCAACTTCTTCTAAATACTCTCCTGCAACCTGCCTCACCCAACGTAGCTATTTTTCCTAAAGTATTTATATTTACTTCGGATCTGGAACCCCTCAACTGAAGCTAGCCAACTAACTACCAGCTTCAGCAAAACATTGCTAGCGGTCTTCAGCTAACCGGTCATCAGCTAACCTTTAGCTCGGAAAGCTCTCGCCAGTTCGAACAACGCGACTCTAACCAGAGCATAACGGACCTATTTATTATTTTATTTTTATTTTTCATCCCCGGATTCCCATCGCAAACGGAACATTTTGAGCTCCTGGGCTACAATATCCAGACCCACGACCGGTCCATCGATGTCACCGCATGAAGAGGAATAAACAGACTCCCCCCATCGCGACGTCCCCAAAGGCTAACTCTCTAGCCCTTGCTATCTCCTTGCTTGCAAATTCGGCCTGCTAACTGCTAGCTTGTTTAGCCCGGTCCGCTAACTGCTACCGTGTTTAGCACCGTCTACTAACTGTTAGCTTGTTAGCACAGGCCTGCTAACCGTCTGAATCGCCACGTCCCAAACACTCACTGAACCCATATTTACTTTCTATCCCTTTTCGATTTTTTATTTGTTTATACCTTCCGGTAACCTGCCTCACCCAATGTGATACGGAACCGCTATTATCTTTACATTTTTAGAACACACTCAAGTACCTCCAGAAGCTAACCAGCTAACTGACTACAAGCTATTTAGTCATTGTTAGTTTTCTAACCTGGATAACACTCGCCAGTCCAGCTTCCCTGCCCCATCCACCGCTGCCCCTTGGACACTGATCACTTGGCTACATAGCTGATGCATGCTGGACTGTCCATTAATCACGGTAATCCATTCTGCTTGTTTATGTTTTATCTGTCGGCCCCAGCCGCACTTAGGCTCTGTGTGTAGTTAATCCGACCCTCTCTGCCTAATCAATCGTCATTCTACCTGCTGTTGTTGTGCTAGCTGATTAGCTGTTGTTGTCTCACCTACTGTTTTAGCTAGCTCTCCCAATTCAACACCTGTGATTACTGTATGCCTCGCTGTATGTCTCTCTCAAATGTAAATATGCCTTGTATACTGTTGTGCAGGTTAGTTATCATTGTTTTAGTTTACAATGGAGCCCCTAGTTCCACTCTTTATACCCCTGATACCTCCTTTGTCCCACCCCCCACACATGCGGTGACCTCACCCATTACAACCAGCATGTCCAGAGATACAACCTCTCTCATCATCACCCAGTGCCTGGGCTTACCTCCGCTGTACCCGCACCCCACCATACCCCTGTTTGCGCATTATGCCCTGAATATATTCTACCATGCCCAGAAACCTGCTCCTCTTATTCTCTGTCCCCAACGCCCTAGGCGACCAGTTTTGATAGCCTTCAGCCGCACCCTCATACTACTCCTTCTCTGTTCCGCGGGTGATGTGGAGGTAAACCCAGGCCCTGCATGTCCCCAGGCACCCTCATTTGTTGACTTCTGTGATCGAAAAAGCCTTGGTTTCATGCATGTCAACATCAGAAGCCTCCTCCCTAAGTTTGTCTTACTCACTGCTCTAGCACACTCTGCTAACCCTGATGTCCTTGCCGTGTCTGAATCCTGGCTCAGGAAGGCCACCAAAAATTCTGAGATTTCCATACCCAACTATAACATCTTCCGTCAAGATAGAACTGCCAAAGGGGGAGGAGTTGCAGTCTACTGCAGAGATAGCCTGCAAAGTAATGTCATACTTTCCAGGTCCATACCCAAACAGTTCGAACTACTAATTTTGAAAATTACTCTCTCCAGAAATAAGTCTCTCACTGTTGCCGCCTGCTACCGACCCCCCTCAGCTCCCAGCTGTGCCCTGGACACCATTTGTGAATTGATCGCCCCCCATCTAGCTTCAGAGTTTGTTCTGTTAGGTGACCTAAACTGGGATATGCTTAACACCCCGGCAGTCCTACAATCTAAGCTAGATGCCCTCAATCTCACTCAAATCATCAAGGAACCCACCAGGTACAACCCTAACTCTGTAAACAAGGGCACCCTCATTGACGTCATCCTGACCAACTGGCCCTCCAAATACACCTCCGCTGTCTTCAACCAGGATCTCAGCGATCACTGCCTCATTGCCTGTATCCGCTATGGAGCCGCAGTCAAACGACCACCCCTCATCACTGTCAAACGCTCCCTAAAACACTTCTGTGAGCAGGCCTTTCTAATCGACCTGGCCCGGGTATCCTGGAAGGACATTGACCTCATCCCGTCAGTTGAGGATGCCTGGTCTTTCTTTAAAAGTAACTTCCTCACCATTTTAGATAAGCATGCTCCGTTCAAAAAATGCAGAACTAAGAACAGATATAGCCCCTGGTTCACTCCAGACCTGACTGCCCTCGACCAGCACAAAAACATCCTGTGGCGGACTGCACTAACATCGAATAGTCCCCGCGATATGCAACTGTTCAGGGAAGTCAGGAACCAATACACACAGTCAGTCAGGAAAGCTAAAGCCAACTTCTTCAGGCAGAAGTTTGCATCCTGTAGCTCCAACTCCAAAAAGTTCTGGGACACTGTGAAGTCCATGGAGAACAAGAGCACCTCCTCCCAGCTGCCCACTGCACTGAGGCTAGGTAACACGGTCACCACCGATAAATCCATGATTATCGAAAACTTCAACAAGCATTTCTCAACGGCTGGCCATGCCTTCCGCCTGGCTACTCCAACCTCGGCCAACAGCTCCCCCCCTCGCAGCTACTCGCCCAAGCCTCTCCAGGTTCTCCTTTACCCAAATCCAGATAGCAGATGTTCTGAAAGAGCTGCAAAACCTGGACCCGTACAAATCAGCTGGGCTTGACAATCTGGACCCTCTATTCCTGAAACTATCCGCCGCCATTGTCGCAACCCCTATTACCAGCCTGTTCAACCTCTCTTTCATATCGTCTGAGATCCCCAAGGATTGGAAAGCTGCCGCAGTCATCCCCCTCTTCAAAGGGGGCGACACCCTGGACCCAAACTGTTACAGACCTATATCCATCCTGCCCTGCCTATCTAAGGTCTTCGAAAGCCAAGTCAACAAACAGGTCACTGACCATCTTGAATCCCACCGTACCTTCTCCGCTGTGCAATCTGGTTTCCGAGCCGGTCACGGGTGTACCTCAGCCACGCTCAAGGTACTAAACGATATCATAACCGCCATCGAAAAAAGACAGTACTGTGCAGCCGTCTTCATAGACCTTGCCAAGGCTTTCGACTCTGTCAATCAACGTATTCTTATCGGCAGACTCAGTAGCCTCGGTTTTTCGGATGACTGCCTTGCCTGGTTCACCAATTACTTTGCAGACAGAGTTCAGTGTGTCAAATCGGAGGGCATGCTGTCCGGTCCTCTGGCAGTCTCTATGGGGGTGCCACAGGGTTCAATTCTCGGGCCGACTCTTTTCTCTGTATATATCAATGATGTTTCTCATGCTGCGGGCGATTCCCTGATCCACCTCTACGCAGACGACACCATTCTATATACTTCTGGCCCGTCCTTGGACACTGTGCTATCTAACCTCCAAACGAGCTTCAATGCCATACAGCACTCCTTCCGTGGCCTCCAACTGCTCTTAAACGCTAGTAAAACCAAATGCATGCTTTTCAACCGTTCGCTGCCTGTACCCGCACGCCTGACCAGCATCACCACCCTGGATGGTTCCGACCTTGAATATGTGGACATCTATAAGTACCTAGGTGTCTGGCTAGACTCTAAACTCTCCTTCCAGACCCATATCAAACATCTCCAATCGAAAATCAAATCAAGAGCCGGCTTTCTATTCCGCAACAAAGCCTCCTTCACTCACGCCGCCAAACTTACCCTAGTAAAACTGACTATCCTACCGATCCTCGACTTCGGCGATGTCATCTACAAAATTGCTTCCAACACTCTACTCAGCAAACTGGATGCAGTTTATCACAGTGCCATCCGTTTTGTCACTAAAGCACCTTATACCACCCACCACTGCGACTTGTATGCTCTAGTCGGCTGGCCCTCGCTACATATTCGTCGCCAGACCCACTGGCTCCAGGTCATCTACAAGTCCATGCTAGGTAAAGCTCCGCCTTATCTCAGTTCACTGGTTACGATGGCAACACCCATCCGTAGCACGCGCTCCAGCAGGTGTATCTCACTGATCATCCCTAAAGCCAACACCTCATTTGGCCGCCTTTCGTTCCAGTTCTCTGCTGCCTGTGACTGGAACGAATTGCAAAAATCGCTGAAGTTGGAGACTTTTATCTCCCTCACCAACTTCAAACATCTGCTATCTGAGCAGCTAACCGATCGCTGCAGCTGTACATAGTCTATTGGTAAATAGCCCACCCATTTTCACCTACCTCATCCCCATACTGTTTTTATTTATTTATTTTTCTGCTCTTTTGCACACCAATATCTCTACCTGTACATAACCATCTGATCATTTATCACTCCAGTGTTAATCTGCATAATTGTAATTATTTGCCTACCTTCTCATGCCTTTTGCACACAATGTATATATAGACTCCCCTTTTTTCTACTGTGTTATTGACTTGTTAATTGTTTACTCCATGTGTAACTCTGTGTTGTCTGTTCACACTGCTATGCCTTATCTTGGCCAGGTCGCAGTTGCAAATGAGAACTTGTTCTCAACTAGCCTACCTGGTTAAATAAAGGTGAAATAAAAAAAATAAAAAAAATAAATTATGACAAAACAAGATTAGAATAGTCTGATGGGTGAGACTATTATCACTTGTGAATGAAAGACTAATGAACAGTGTGTGCAGTCTACTGAGGCAAGACAGAGCGCATGCATTTTCAAATCATCAATAGAGTTGCATCATGCAGCCCACATATGTTTTGATTTCTAAGACATTCTAAGGTTTGTGTCATCGATTATGTTGCCAAATAACTCTAAACTGAGCGTTTAGGACCCTGGGAACGGGGTTGACTGGCCACTATTAAAAAGAGGAAGATCCCATCTTTCTAGTGCTACTTCTCAACTCCTAAAATGAAGCACATTAATCCACTTTACAACGAGAGTAGCCTAGGCTACCTGGCATATTAAAAACGTAATCATACAAAGCACTTCCTTATTTTGCTATTCGAGTGTATATAAAAAAAATAAACGTCCTCTCACTGTCAACTGCGACTATTTTCAGCAAACTTAACGTGTAAATATTTGTATGAACATAACAAGATTCAACAACTGAGACATAAACTGAACAAGTTCCACAGACATGTGACTAACAGAAATTGAATAACGTGTCCCTGAACAAAAGGGGTGTCAAAATCAAAAGTAACAGTCAGTATCTGGTGTGGCCACCAGCTGCATTAAGTACTGCAGTGCATCTCCTCCTTATGGACTACACCAGATTTGCCCGTTCTTGCTGTGAGATGTTACCCCACTCTTCCACCAAGGTCTGCAAGAAGGGCACCGCAGGAAGGGTACCACATGAGGGAGGAGGATGTCCTCCCTGTAACGCACAGCGTTGAGATTGCTTGCAATGACAACAAGCTCAGTCCGATGATGCTGTGACACACCGACCCAGACCATGACGGACCCTCCACCTCCGAATCGATCCCGCTCCAGAGTACAAGCATCAGTGTAATGCTCATTCCTTCGACGATAAACGTGAATCTGACCATCACCCTGGTGAGACAAAACCGGGACTCGTCAGTGAAGAGCACTTTTTGCCAGTCCTGTCTGGTCCAGCAACGGTGGGTTTGTGCCCATAGGCGACGTTGTTTCCGGTGATGTCTGGTGAGGACCTGCCTTACAACAGGCCTACAAGCCCTGTCCAGCCTCTCTCAGCCTATTGCGGACAGTCTGAGCACTGATGGAGGGATTGTGCGGTCCTGGTGTAACTAGGGCAGTTGTTGGTGCCATCTTGTACCTGTCCCACAAATATGATGTTTGGATGTACCAATCCTGTGCAGGTGTTGTTACACGTGGTCTGCCACTGCGAGGACGATCAGCTGTCCGTCCTGTCTCCCTGTAGCGCTGATTTAGGCGTCTCAAAGTATGGACATGGCAATCTATTTCCCTGGCCACATCTGCAGTTCTCATGCCTCCTTGCAGCATGCCTAAGTCACATTCACACAGATGAGCAGGGACCCTGGGCATCTTTCTTTTGGTGTTTTTCAGAGTCAGTAGAACAGCGTTTTTAGTGTCCTAAGTCTTAACGACCATTCCGTAGGTGCATGTTCATTAATTGTTTATGGTTCATTGAACAAGCATGGGAAACAGTGTTTGAACCCTTTACAATGAAGATCTGTGAAGTTATTTGGATTTTTACAAATTATCTTTGAAAGACAGGGTCCTGAAAAAGGGATGTTTCTTTTTTTGCTGAGTTTAGGCTACAAATTACATGTCTTTTATTGGGGCCCATTCTAAATCTAAACAAATTTCACTCATATATTAGTAGGCTATATGTAAAGACAAGATTCAGTTGCGAATAGTCTGGACGGGTGGGACTGGGAATATTATCAAGTGTCACACCCTGATCTGTTTCACTTGTTCCTGTGATTGTCTCCACCCCTTCCAGGTGTCGCTTATTTTCCCCAGTGAATTTATCCCTGTGTTTTCTGTCTCTCTGTGCCAGTTCGTCTTGGATGTTTCCAAGTCAACCAGTGTTTTTCCCATTCTCGTGCTTTTCTAGTCCTCCTGGTTTTGGCCCTTGCCTATTTCTGGACTTTGTACCCGCCTGCCTGACCATTCTGCCTGCCTTGACCACGAGCCTGTCTGCCACTCTGTACCTCCTGGACTCTGATCTGGTTTTGACCTTTGTGCCTGTCCACGACCATTCTCTTGCCTACCCCTTTGGATTAATAAACATTGTAAGACTCCAACCATCTGCCTCCTGTGTCTGCATTTGGGTCTCGCCTTGTGCCTTGATATCAACTGCTTGTCCAATTGGGAATGAGAGAAACAGAGCGAATGCCTTTTTTTGTTACTTTTCAAATCATCAATATAGTCGCATCATGCAGCCACCATAGGTTATATTTTTTTATTTCTAAGACACTAAAGTTTGTTTAACAACTAAAGTTGCCAAATAACTGTATATCAAGTATATATTACCTATTTCTTATTTATCACTTTTTATAACCGCTCAACGCAGAATAGCCACTCCATGTGCTCCACTCGCTCTGCAATCGCTTGGGAAAAATATCCTTTCTATTTTATTCAGCTATGTTCAACTGTATTCTTCGTTCTATAAAATCGTTTTACATAATGGCACAGGAATTACAAGAAAATATTGTTAAATGAACTAGCCTACAGCCTAGGCTACGAGTAACCGGAGTAAGATAAGGCCGACCTCTTAAACAAGATGGCTAGGCTAGGCAAGATTGAACACGGTTGAACACCGTATGACAGCGAGCTAATAAAAACAAAGAAGAAGAACATCTATCTCATTTCAGCTACATCGTAGGGTACATTCATATGGGGCACAGCAGACATCAAACTGTTTTTTGCTTTATTTTTAAAGCTGCCCAAAGAGGACATAGTTTTTTTTATGGGCAGAGGCAACTCATTCCACTCTGAGGATCCAGTAGACAAGAAAGTACCTTTCCCAGCATTACTCCTGAACCTGTATAAGCACACATTAGCAACACCTAACATGGGGAAAGTAATCAGTTAAATATCTAGGCGCAGAACAATAAACACTCCTGTAAACCAAACCCAGTCTAACCTGGAACACCCTAGCCCACCTTAGCCTGCATGTTTTTTTAAATGGTCAAATGAATCAACTTAACTAAACTAAACATTCTGTTCTTCTGAAATACATTTTCTTCATATCATAGTGTTTCTTAAGACCTACTTGAAATAAATAATGGATTTATTGTGATGGTTTAATTAAATTCAATTATTTTATTATACTTTTAAAATGTAGATGTTCCAAAGGAGTGCATTAGAGGATTGTATGCGTGGAGGCCTGGCGTGGAGGCCCAGAGATGCTAAATGTGTTTATGTTAATCAATTACCATGAGCCCATTGTAATTTGCGTGACAGTTACTACTCCTTTTTGGGGGTTGCTGGTCAAAAAGTTTTAAACACACTGAGCTAGCAAACAGATCGCTGATTTTCTGTACAGCTATAGGATCAGGTGCAGCGCAAACATCAAATTATAGGGAGAGAGAATTGCCCTAAATAAATATGCAGCTCCAAAAATGGTTTGGTGATCAAGAATATGAATTGTTTACTCTGCAAGCTCACCAGCAATGGAGCATCAAGCAAAAATTTCTAGCATAGGTCTACTGGTCATTTGGTATGTAAAAATAGCTCAAAATGTATAATTTACTTATGAAGCATTTGGAATTTGTTAAAATAATGATTACATCATCAAAATGAGTTGTAGACAAAATAATGAAAAGGGCTATCTGGTAGCCTCAATAAATAGACAAAGATTTGTAGTTGAACAAGTCATTTTCTGTGTAGATTTTGTGTTACTTGACTTTAAAAAAAAAAATTGTGACTAGACTTGCTCTTAGAATGCACAACTTGGACTTGCCTCAAAACTCGACCGGTTCTACTTGTGACTTGACTTGCTCTTAGAATGCACGACTTGGACTTGCCTCAAGACTCGACCGGTTCTACTTGTGACTTGACTTGCTCTTAGAATGCACGACTTGGACTTGCCTCAAGACTCGACCGGTTCTACTTGTGACTTGACTTGCTCTTAGAATGCACGACTTGGACTTACCTCAAGACTCGACCGGTTCTACTTGGGACTTGACTTGCTCTTAGAATGCACAACTTGGACTTACCTCAAGACTCGACCGGTTCTACTTGGGACTTGACTTGAGACTTGGACCTTCTGTCTTGAGAATAGCTTGTGACTTGAATAATAGTGATTTGGTCCCACCTCTGGGGGCTACGCAAGTAACCTCAAGTTACAGGAATGCAGTTCAGGCCATAATGTGCAGGAGCAGGGTCTACTGTTAGAGGAGGATACAGAAGTCTACCTCTGTCAAAGTCCAGTGCTGCGCTCCCCATCCAACTTCTTACAAACCTACCAACATCCTCATGGACTCTGGTAAATGCTTTGTGTGTGTGTGTATTACTGTCCTCCTGGGTAATGGAAATCCCCAAAAGTCTCCACAGGGATAGTAAAACAAGGGGGGAAAAAATCACATGGAGACATTTCCCAGGTTTCCATGAGGACAAAGGCTATTTCATGGTTAGGTACCAGGGTTACAATTAAGGTTAGAATTTGGGTTGGGGTGAGGGGTTAAGGTTAGGGTAAGGGTTAGGGGTTAGTCTAAATAGGATTTTGAATGGAAATCAATTATTTTAGGTCACCACAAGGATAGTAAAACGTGTGTGCGACCCAAGTCATAGACTGTTCTCTCTGCTACCGCACGGCAAGCAGTACCAGAGTGCCAAGTCTAGGTCCAAAAGACGCCTTAACAGCTTCTACCCCCAAGCCATAAGACTGTTGAACAATTACTCAAATGGCCACTGGACTATTTACATTGACACCCTCCCCCTTTGTTTTTACACTGCTGCTACTCGCTGTTTCTTATCTTTACCCCTACCTACATGTAGATATTACCTCGACTAACCTTTACCCCTGCACATTGACTCGGTACCGGTACACCCTGTATTGGAGCAGCAGGTAGCCTAGTGGTTAGAGCGTTGGGCCGGTAAATAAGAATTTGATCTTAACAGACTTGCCTAGTTAAAAAAATATATATATATATATACATATGGCCTTGTTATTTTATTGTGCTACTTTATATATGTTTTTTACTTAAGTTTATTTAGTCAATATCTTCTTATCTCTATTTCCTTAAAACTACATTGATGGTTAAAGGCTTGTAAGTAAGACTTTCACAGTAAGGTTTACACCTGTTGTATTCGACACATGTACAATTTGAGAGTAATGCTGAGTAATGCTGCGCTCTACTGGTGTGAATATGCACTGAAATAGTGGTTAGGAGGTTAGCCGTCTCCCTCTGACAACTTCTGGTGCTCTCAGTCAGTTATAGTTACGAAAAAAAAATGACCGAAACGAGGAGGGACTAGCAGACCTGGCTGTATGTCCAAACCAGATTCTGCAGTTCGTACGGTATATTGAAGGAGCAGTTCTGTACTGAAGAGATCAGCGTTTCATATTCCTTCTATATTTTGTAATTGACATTGCTCCACAAGTTGTACAGTCATCCGTTTTACCATTGTCAAACAAATGTGTATTTCTAGTTTGTAAAGGAAGGAAATCATTCAAACCTTCAACGGGGCATTTCAGAAATTAGGTACCATTGGTGAAATCACAACCATTGACTGTATATTTTAGATGGTGAAATCACAACCATTGACTGTATATTTTAGATGGTGAAATCACAACCATTGACTGTATATTTTAGATGGTGAAATCACAACCATTGACTGTATATTTTAGATGGTGAAATCACAACCATTGACTGTATATTTTAGATGGTGAAATCACAACCATTGACTGTATATTTTAGATGGTGAAATCACAACCATTGACAGTATATTTTAGATGGTGAAATCACAACCATTGACTGTATATTTTAGATGGTGAAATCACAACCATTGACAGTATATTTTAGATGGTGAAATCACAACCATTGACTGTATATTTTAGATGGTGAAATCACAACCATTGACTGTATATTTTAGATGGTGAAATCACAACCATTGACTGTATATTTTAGATGGTGAAATCACAACCATTGACAGTATATTTTAGATGGTGAAATCACAACCATTGACTGTATATTTTAGATGGTGAAATCACAACCATTGACTGTATATTTTAGATGGTGAAATCACAACCATTGACTGTATATTTTAGATGGTGAAATCACAACCATTGACTGTATATTTTAGATGGTGAAATCACAACCATTGACTGTATATTTTAGATGGTGAAATCACAACCATTGACTGTATATTTTAGATGGTGAAATCACAACCATTGACTGTATATTTTAGATGGTGAAATCACAACCATTGACTGTATATTTTAGATGGTGAAATCACAACCATTGACAGTATATTTTAGATGGTGAAATCACAACCATTGACTGTATATTTTAGATGGTGAAATCACAACCATTGACAGTATATTTTAGATGGTGAAATCACAACCATTGACTGTATATTTTAGATGGTGAAATCACAACCATTGACAGTATATTTTAGATGGTGAAATCACAACCATTGACTGTATATTTTAGATGGTGAAATCACAACCATTGACTGTATATTTTAGATGGTGAAATCACAACCATTGACTGTATATTTTAGATGGTGAAATCACAACCATTGACTGTATATTTTAGATGGTGAAATCACAACCATTGACTGTATATTTTAGATGGTGAAATCACAACCATTGACAGTATATTTTAGATGGTGAAATCACAACCATTGACTGTATATTTTAGATGGTGAAATCACAACCATTGACTGTATATTTTAGATGGTGAAATCACAACCATTGACAGTATATTTTAGATGGTGAAATCACAACCATTGACTGTATATTTTAGATGGTGAAATCACAACCATTGACTGTATATTTTAGATGGTGAAATCACAACCATTGACTGTATATTTTAGATGGTGAAATCACAACCATTGACTGTATATTTTAGATGGTGAAATCACAACCATTGACTGTATATTTTAGATGGTGAAATCACAACCATTGACTGTATATTTTAGATGGTGAAATCACAACCATTGACAGTATATTTTAGATGGTGAAATCACAACCATTGACAGTATATTTTAGATGGTGAAATCACAACCATTGACAGTATATTTTAGATGGTGAAATCACAACCATTGACTGTATATTTTAGATGGTGAAATCACAACCATTGACAGTATATTTTAGATGGTGAAATCACAACCATTGACTGTATATTTTAGAGGATGAAATCACAACCATTGACAGTATATTTTAGATGGTGAAATCACAACCATTGACAGTATATTTTAGATGGTGAAATCACAACCATTGACAGTATATTTTAGATGGTGAAATCACAACCATTGACAGTATATTTTAGATGGTGAAATCACAACCATTGACAGTATATTTTAGAATGATAAATCACAACCATTGACTGTATATTTTAGATGGTGAAATCACAACCATTGACAGTATATTTTAGATGGTGAAATCACAACCATTGACTGTATATTTTAGATGGTGAAATCACAACCATTGACTGTATATTTTAGATGGTGAAATCACAACCATTGACTGTATATTTTAGATGGTGAAATCACAACCATTGACAGTATATTTTAGATGGTGAAATCACAACCATTGACTGTATATTTTAGATGGTGAAATCACAACCATTGACAGTATATTTTAGATGGTGAAATCACAACCATTGACAGTATATTTTAGATGGTGAAATCACAACCATTGACAGTATATTTTAGAATGTGAAATCACAACCATTGACAGTATATTTTAGATGGTGAAATCACAACCATTGACTGTATATTTTAGATGGTGAAATCACAACCATTGACAGTATATTTTAGATGGTGAAATCACAACCATTGACTGTATATTTTAGATGGTGAAATCACAACCATTGACTGTATATTTTAGATGGTGAAATCACAACCATTGACTGTATATTTTAGATGGTGAAATCACAACCATTGACAGTATATTTTAGATGGTGAAATCACAACCATTGACAGTATATTTTAGAGGATGAAATCACAACCATTGACAGTATATTTTAGATGGTGAAATCACAACCATTGACAGTATATTTTAGATGGTGAAATCACAACCATTGACTGTATATTTTAGATGGTGAAATCACAACCATTGACAGTATATTTTAGATGGTGAAATCACAACCATTGACTGTATATTTTAGATGGTGAAATCACAACCATTGACTGTATATTTTAGATGGTGAAATCACAACCATTGACTGTATATTTTAGATGGTGAAATCACAACCATTGACAGTATATTTTAGATGGTGAAATCACAACCATTGACTGTATATTTTAGATGGTGAAATCACAACCATTGACTGTATATTTTAGATGGTGAAATCACAACCATTGACAGTATATTTTAGATGGTGAAATCACAACCATTGACTGTATATTTTAGATGGTGAAATCACAACCATTGACTGTATATTTTAGATGGTGAAATCACAACCATTGACTGTATATTTTAGATGGTGAAATCACAACCATTGACTGTATATTTTAGATGGTGAAATCACAACCATTGACTGTATATTTTAGATGGTGAAATCACAACCATTGACTGTATATTTTAGATGGTGAAATCACAACCATTGACAGTATATTTTAGATGGTGAAATCACAACCATTGACTGTATATTTTAGATGGTGAAATCACAACCATTGACAGTATATTTTAGATGGTGAAATCACAACCATTGACTGTATATTTTAGATGGTGAAATCACAACCATTGACAGTATATTTTAGATGGTGAAATCACAACCATTGACTGTATATTTTAGAGGATGAAATCACAACCATTGACAGTATATTTTAGATGGTGAAATCACAACCATTGACAGTATATTTTAGATGGTGAAATCACAACCATTGACAGTATATTTTAGATGGTGAAATCACAACCATTGACAGTATATTTTAGATGGTGAAATCACAACCATTGACAGTATATTTTAGAATGATAAATCACAACCATTGACTGTATATTTTAGATGGTGAAATCACAACCATTGACAGTATATTTTAGATGGTGAAATCACAACCATTGACTGTATATTTTAGATGGTGAAATCACAACCATTGACTGTATATTTTAGATGGTGAAATCACAACCATTGACTGTATATTTTAGATGGTGAAATCACAACCATTGACAGTATATTTTAGATGGTGAAATCACAACCATTGACTGTATATTTTAGATGGTGAAATCACAACCATTGACAGTATATTTTAGATGGTGAAATCACAACCATTGACAGTATATTTTAGATGGTGAAATCACAACCATTGACAGTATATTTTAGAATGTGAAATCACAACCATTGACAGTATATTTTAGATGGTGAAATCACAACCATTGACTGTATATTTTAGATGGTGAAATCACAACCATTGACAGTATATTTTAGATGGTGAAATCACAACCATTGACTGTATATTTTAGATGGTGAAATCACAACCATTGACTGTATATTTTAGATGGTGAAATCACAACCATTGACTGTATATTTTAGATGGTGAAATCACAACCATTGACAGTATATTTTAGATGGTGAAATCACAACCATTGACAGTATATTTTAGAGGATGAAATCACAACCATTGACAGTATATTTTAGATGGTGAAATCACAACCATTGACAGTATATTTTAGATGGTGAAATCACAACCATTGACAGTATATTTTAGATGGTGAAATCACAACCATTGACAGTATATTTTAGATGGTGAAATCACAACCATTGACATTATATTTTAGAATGTGAAATCACAACCATTGACAGTATATTTTAGATGGTGAAATCACAACCATTGACAGTATATTTTAGATGGTGAAATCACAACCATTGACAGTATATTTTAGATGGTGAAATCACAACCATTGACAGTATATTTTAGATGGTGAAATCACAACCATTGACTGTATATTTTAGATGGTGAAATCACAACCATTGACTGTATATTTTAAATGGTGAAATCACAACCATTGACTGTATATTTTAGATGGTGAAATCACAACCATTGACTGTATATTTTAGATGGTGAAATCACAACCATTGACAGTATATTTTAGATGGTGAAATCACAACCATTGACTGTATATTTTAGATGGTGAAATCACAACCATTGACAGTATATTTTAGATGGTGAAATCACAACCATTGACAGTATATTTTAGAGGATGAAATCACAACCATTGACAGTATATTTTAGAGGGTGAAATCACAACCATTGACAGTATATTTTAGATGGTGAAATCACAACCATTGACAGTATATTTTAGATGGTGAAATCACAACCATTGACAGTATATTTTAGATGGTGAAATCACAACCATTGACAGTATATTTTAGAGGGTGAAATCACAACCATTGACAGTATATTTTAGAGGGTGAAATCACAACCATTGACAGTATATTTTAGATGGTGAAATCACAACCATTGACTGTATATTTTAGATGGTGAAATCACAACCATTGACAGTATATTTTAGATGGTGAAATCACAACCATTGACTGTATATTTTAGATGGTGAAATCACAACCATTGACAGTATATTTTAGATGGTGAAATCACAACCATTGACAGTGTATTTTAGATGGTGAAATCACAACCATTGACTGTATATTTTAGAGGGTGAAATCACAACCATTGACAGTATATTTTAGATGGTGAAATCACAACCATTGACAGTATATTTTAGATGGTGAAATCACAACCATTGACTGTATATTTTAGATGGTGAAATCACAACCATTGACAGTATATTTTAGATGGTGAAATCACAACCATTGACTGTATATTTTAGATGGTGAAATCACAACCATTGACTGTATATTTTAGATGGTGAAATCACAACCATTGACAGTATATTTTAGATGGTGAAATCACAACCATTGACTGTATATTTTAGATGGTGAAATCACAACCATTGACAGTATATTTTAGATGGTGAAATCACAACCATTGACAGTATATTTTAGATGGTGAAATCACAACCATTGACAGTATATTTTAGAGGATGAAATCACAACCATTGACTGTATATTTTAGATGGTGAAATCACAACCATTGACAGTATATTTTAGAGGATGAAATCACAACCATTGACAGTATATTTTAGATGGTGAAATCACAACCATTGACAGTATATTTTAGATGGTGAAATCACAACCATTGACAGTATATTTTAGATGGTGAAATCACAACCATTGACAGTATATTTTAGAGGATGAAATCACAACCATTGTCAGTATATTTTAGATGGTGAAATCACAACCATTGACAGTATATTTTAGATGGTGAAATCACAACCATTGACAGTATATTTTAGATGGTGAAATCACAACCATTGACAGTATATTTTAGATGGTGAAATCACAACCATTGACTGTATATTTTAGATGGTGAAATCACAACCATTGACAGTATATTTTAGATGGTGAAATCACAACCATTGACAGTATATTTTAGATGGTGAAATCACAACCATTGACAGTATATTTTAGATGGTGAAATCACAACCATTGACAGTATATTTTAGATGGTGAAATCACAACCATTGACAGTATATTTTAGAGGATGAAATCACAACCATTGACAGTATATTTTAGATGGTGAAATCACAACCATTGACAGTATATTTTAGAGGATGAAATCACAACCATTGACAGTATATTTTAGATGGTGAAATCACAACCATTGACAGTATATTTTAGATGGTGAAATCACAACCATTGACAGTATATTTTAGATGGTGAAATCACAACCATTGACAGTATATTTTAGAATGTGAAATCACAACCATTGACAGTATATTTTAGATGGTGAAATCACAACCATTGACAGTATATTTTAGATGGTGAAATCACAACCATTGACAGTATATTTTAGATGGTGAAATCACAACCATTGACAGTATATTTTAGATGGTGAAATCACAACCATTGACTGTATATTTTAGATGGTGAAATCACAACCATTGACAGTATATTTTAGATGGTGAAATCACAACCATTGACAGTATATTTTAGATGGTGAAATCACAACCATTGACTGTATATTTTAGATGGTGAAATCACAACCATTGACAGTATATTTTAGATGGTGAAATCACAACCATTGACAGTATATTTTAGAGGATGAAATCACAACCATTGACAGTATATTTTAGAGGGTGAAATCACAACCATTGACAGTATATTTTAGATGGTGAAATCACAACCATTGACAGTATATTTTAGATGGTGAAATCACAACCATTGACAGTATATTTTAGATGGTGAAATCACAACCATTGACAGTATATTTTAGATGGTGAAATCACAACCATTGACTGTATATTTTAGATGGTGAAATCACAACCATTGACAGTATATTTTAGATGGTGAAATCACAACCATTGACTGTATATTTTAGATGGTGAAATCACAACCATTGACAGTATATTTTAGATGGTGAAATCACAACCATTGACTGTATATTTTAGATGGTGAAATCACAACCATTGACTGTATATTTTAGATGGTGAAATCACAACCATTGACTGTATATTTTAGATGGTGAAATCACAACCATTGACTGTATATTTTAGATGGTGAAATCACAACCATTGACAGTATATTTTAGATGGTGAAATCACAACCATTGACTGTATATTTTAGATGGTGAAATCACAACCATTGACAGTATATTTTAGATGGTGAAATCACAACCATTGACTGTATATTTTAGATGGTGAAATCACAACCATTGACAGTATATTTTAGATGGTGAAATCACAACCATTGACTGTATATTTTAGAGGATGAAATCACAACCATTGACAGTATATTTTAGATGGTGAAATCACAACCATTGACAGTATATTTTAGATGGTGAAATCACAACCATTGACAGTATATTTTAGATGGTGAAATCACAACCATTGACAGTATATTTTAGATGGTGAAATCACAACAATTGACAGTATATTTTAGAATGTGAAATCACAACCATTGACAGTATATTTTAGATGGTGAAATCACAACCATTGACAGTATATTTTAGATGGTGAAATCACAACCATTGACAGTATATTTTAGATGGTGAAATCACAACCATTGACAGTATATTTTAGATGGTGAATTCACAACCATTGACTGTATATTTTAGATGGTGAAATCACAACCATTGACAGTATATTTTAGATGGTGAAATCACAACCATTGACAGTATATTTTAGATGGTGAAATCACAACCATTGACTGTATATTTTAGATGGTGAAATCACAACCATTGACAGTATATTTTAGATGGTGAAATCACAACCATTGACAGTATATTTTAGAGGATGAAATCACAACCATTGACAGTATATTTTAGAGGGTGAAATCACAACCATTGACAGTATATTTTAGATGGTGAAATCACAACCATTGACAGTATATTTTAGATGGTGAAATCACAACCATTGACAGTATATTTTAGATGGTGAAATCACAACCATTGACAGTATATTTTAGATGGTGAAATCACAACCATTGACAGTATATTTTAGAGGTTGAAATCACAAATATTGACAGTATATTTTAGAGGGTGAAATCACAACCATTGACAGTATATTTTAGATGGTGAAATCACAACCATTGACTGTATATTTTAGATGGTGAAATCACAACCATTGACAGTATATTTTAGATGGTGAAATCACAACCATTGACTGTATATTTTAGATGGTGAAATCACAACCATTGACAGTATATTTTAGATGGTGAAATCACAACCATTGACAGTATATTTTAGATGGTGAAATCACAACCATTGACTGTATATTTTAGAGGGTGAAATCACAACCATTGACAGTATATTTTAGATGGTGAAATCACAACCATTGACAGTATATTTTAGATGGTGAAATCACAACCATTGACTGTATATTTTAGATGGTGAAATCACAACCATTGACAGTATATTTTAGATGGTGAAATCACAACCATTGACTGTATATTTTAGATGGTGAAATCACAACCATTGACTGTATATTTTAGATGGTGAAATCACAACCATTGACAGTATATTTTAGATGGTGAAATCACAACCATTGACAGTATATTTTAGATGGTGAAATCACAACCATTGACAGTATATTTTAGATGGTGAAATCACAACCATTGACAGTATATTTTAGATGGTGAAATCACAACCATTGACAGTATATTTTAGAGGATGAAATCACAACCATTGACAGTATATTTTAGATGGTGAAATCACAACCATTGACAGTATATTTTAGAGGATGAAATCACAACCATTGACAGTATATTTTAGATGGTGAAATCACAACCATTGACAGTATATTTTAGATGGTGAAATCACAACCATTGACAGTATATTTTAGATGGTGAAATCACAACCATTGACAGTATATTTTAGATGGTGAAATCACAACCATTGACAGTATATTTTAGATGGTGAAATCACAACCATTGACAGTATATTTTAGATGGTGAAATCACAACCATTGACAGTATATTTTAGAGGATGAAATCACAACCATTGACAGTATATTTTAGATGGTGAAATCACAACCATTGACAGTATATTTTAGATGGTGAAATCACAACCATTGACAGTATATTTTAGATGGTGAAATCACAACCATTGACAGTATATTTTAGATGGTGAAATCACAACCATTGACTGTATATTTTAGATGGTGAAATCACAACCATTGACAGTATATTTTAGATGGTGAAATCACAACCATTGACTGTATATTTTAGATGGTGAAATCACAACCATTGACTGTATATTTTAGATGGTGAAATCACAACCATTGACTGTATATTTTAGATGGTGAAATCACAACCATTGACTGTATATTTTAGATGGTGAAATCACAACCATTGACAGTATATTTTAGATGGTGAAATCACAACCATTGACTGTATATTTTAGATGGTGAAATCACAACCATTGACAGTATATTTTAGATGGTGAAATCACAACCATTGATTGTATATTTTAGATGGTGAAATCACAACCATTGACAGTATATTTTAGATGGTGAAATCACAACCATTGACAGTATATTTTAGAGGATGAAATCACAACCATTGACAGTATATTTTAGATGGTGAAATCACAACCATTGACAGTATATTTTAGATGGTGAAATCACAACCATTGACAGTATATTTTAGATGGTGAAATCACAACCATTGACAGTATATTTTAGATGGTGAAATCACAACCATTGACAGTATATTTTAGAATGTGAAATCACAACCATTGACAGTATATTTTAGATGGTGAAATCACAACCATTGACAGTATATTTTAGATGGTGAAATCACAACCATTGACAGTATATTTTAGATGGTGAAATCACAACCATTGACTGTATATTTTAGATGGTGAAATCACAACCATTGACAGTATATTTTAGATGGTGAAATCACAACCATTGACTGTATATTTTAGATGGTGAAATCACAACCATTGACAGTATATTTTAGATGGTGAAATCACAACCATTGACAGTATATTTTAGATGGTGAAATCACAACCATTGACAGTATATTTTAGATGGTGAAATCACAACCATTGACAGTATATTTTAGAGGATGAAATCACAACCATTGACAGTATATTTTAGAGGGTGAAATCACAACCATTGACAGTATATTTTAGATGGTGAAATCACAACCATTGACAGTATATTTTAGATGGTGAAATCACAACCATTGACAGTATATTTTAGATGGTGAAATCACAACCATTGACAGTATATTTTAGATGGTGAAATCACAACCATTGACTGTATATTTTAGATGGTGAAATCACAACCATTGACAGTATATTTTAGATGGTGAAATCACAACCATTGACAGTATATTTTAGAGGATGAAATCACAACCACTGACTGTATATTTTAGATGGTGAAATCACAACCATTGACAGTATATTTTAGATGGTGAAATCACAACCATTGACTGTATATTTTAGATGGTGAAATCACAACCATTGACTGTATATTTTAGATGGTGAAATCACAACCATTGACTGTATATTTTAGATGGTGAAATCACAACCATTGACTGTATATTTTAGATGGTGAAATCACAACCATTGACAGTATATTTTAGATGGTGAAATCACAACCATTGACTGTATATTTTAGATGGTGAAATCACAACCATTGACAGTATATTTTAGATGGTGAAATCACAACCATTGACTGTATATTTTAGATGGTGAAATCACAACCATTGACAGTATATTTTAGATGGTGAAATCACAACCATTGACAGTATATTTTAGATGGTGAAATCACAACCATTGACAGTGTATTTTAGATGGTGAAATCACAACCATTGACAGTATATTTTAGAATGTGAAATCACAACCATTGACAGTATATTTTAGATGGTGAAATCACAACCATTGACAGTATATTTTAGATGGTGAAATCACAACCATTGACAGTATATTTTAGATGGTGAAATCACAACCATTGACTGTATATTTTAGATGGTGAAATCACAACCATTGACAGTATATTTTAGATGGTGAAATCACAACCATTGACTGTATATTTTAGATGGTGAAATCACAACCATTGACTGTATATTTTAGATGGTGAAATCACAACCATTGACAGTATATTTTAGATGGTGAAATCACAACCATTGACTGTATATTTTAGATGGTGAAATCACAACCATTGACAGTATATTTTAGATGGTGAAATCACAACCATTGACAGTATATTTTAGAGGATGAAATCACAACCATTGACAGTATATTTTAGAGGGTGAAATCACAACCATTGACAGTATATTTTAGATGGTGAAATCACAACCATTGACAGTATATTTTAGATGGTGAAATCACAACCATTGACAGTATATTTTAGATGGTGAAATCACAACCATTGACAGTATATTTTAGATGGTGAAATCACAACCATTGACAGTATATTTTAGAGGGTGAAATCACAACCATTGACAGTATATTTTAGATGGTGAAATCACAACCATTGACAGTATATTTTAGATGGTGAAATCACAACCATTGACTGTATATTTTAGATGGTGAAATCACAACCATTGATAGAATATTTTAGATGGTGAAATCACAACCATTGACAGTATATTTTAGATGGTGAAATCACAACCATTGACTGTATATTTTAGATGGTGAAATCACAACCATTGACTGTATATTTTAGATGGTGAAATCACAACCATTGACTGTATATTTTAGATGGTGAAATCACAACCATTGACTGTATATTTTAGATGGTGAAATCACAACCATTGACAGTATATTTTAGATGGTGAAATCACAACCATTGACTGTATATTTTAGATGGTGAAATCACAACCATTGACAGTATATTTTAGATGGTGAAATCACAACCATTGACTGTATATTTTAGATGGTGAAATCACAACCATTGACAGTATATTTTAGATGGTGAAATCACAACCATTGACAGTATATTTTAGAGGATGAAATCACAACCATTGACAGTATATTTTAGATGGTGAAATCACAACCATTGACAGTATATTTTAGATGGTGAAATCACAACCATTGACAGTATATTTTAGATGGTGAAATCACAACCATTGACAATATATTTTAGATGGTGAAATCACAACCATTGACAGTATATTTTAGAATGTGAAATCACAACCATTGACTGTATATTTTAGATGGTGAAATCACAACCTGTCACGATCGGACCTCTATTTCCTTTGTTTTTGTATTTATTTAGTATGGTCAGGGCGTGAGTTGGGTGGGCAGTCTATGTTTGTTTTTCTATGTTTTGGGGCAGTTCTATGTTTTCGGCCTAGTATGGTTCTCAATCAGAGGCAGGTGTCATTAGTTGTCTCTGATTGAGAATCATACTTAGGTAGCCTGGGTTTCACTGTGTGTTTGTGGGTGATTGTTCCTGTCTTTGTGTAGTGTTCACCAGATAGGCTGTATTAGGTTTTGAGTTCTCACGTTTCTTGTTTTTTCGTTAGTTTGTTCATGTATAGTGTCGTAATAAAATACTATGAACAACCACCACGCTGCGCTTTGGTCCGCCTCTACTTCACAAGAAGAGAATCGTTACACAACCATTGACAGTATATTTTAGATGGTGAAATCACAACCATTGACAGTATATTTTAGATGGTGAAATCACAACCATTGACTGTATATTTTAGATGGTGAAATCACAACCATTGACAGTATATTTTAGATGGTGAAATCACAACCATTGACTGTATATTTTAGATGGTGAAATCACAACCATTGACAGTATATTTTAGATGGTGAAATCACAACCATTGACAGTATATTTTAGATGGTGAAATCACAACCATTGACAGTATATTTTAGATGGTGAAATCACAACCATTGACAGTATATTTTAGATGGTGAAATCACAACCATTGACAGTATATTTTAGATGGTGAAATCACAACCATTGACAGTATATTTTAGATGGTGAAATCACAACCATTGACAGTATATTTTAGAATGTGAAATCACAACCATTGACAGTATATTTTAGATGGTGAAATCACAACCATTGACAGTATATTTTAGATGGTGAAATCACAACCATTGACAGTATATTTTAGATGGTGAAATCACAACCATTGACTGTATATTTTAGATGGTGAAATCACAACCATTGACAGTATATTTTAGATGGTGAAATCACAACCATTGACTGTATATTTTAGATGGTGAAATCACAACCATTGACTGTATATTTTAGAGGATGAAATCACAACCATTGACAGTATATTTTAGATTGTGAAATCACAACCATTGTCAGTATATTTTAGAGGGTGAAATCACAACCATTGACAGTATATTTTAGAATGTGAAATCACAACCATTGACAGTATATTTTAGAGGGTGAAATCACAACCATTGACAGTGTATTTGAGTGGGTAAAAACACAACCATTGACAGTGTATTTGAGGGGGTAAAATCACAACCATTGACAGTGTGTATGACAGGGTAAAATCACAATCATTGACACTGTTGACTAATCACTGCTATTATGTTGTGCCTTCTTCTGAAAGAAACTATATGCACATTCAAAATGGTCATTTATTCAAACACAAAAATACAAATCTACCGTGGGTGAGTCTAAACCTCTATCACACACACACACACACACACACACACACACACACACACACACACACACACACACACACACACACACACACACACACACACACACACACACACACACACACACACACACACACACACATACACACACACACACACACACACACACACACACACACACATTGAGACCTCTGATTGGCAGATCTGCATAGGAGTGGTGTTATCAAAGTGGATGTATGGGTACAGTCTATCAGTAAACATGCTCAAAAGTGTTGATTTGTGTCATGTCTTCAGAGTCCCAGAAGGACACCTCCCCTTGTCAAGCTGCAGTCTGATTCTCTGGGGTCTCCTCTGCAGAGTGAGAATGTTATCACTTCCATTTGAATACTCACCACTTCATAGCAGTATAGTCCAGACTCCATTGTTTGGTAATAAACTCAGCTCATTATTTCTTTCTATGGACTCAGTAACCACACCTATAGAGCAGAGAGGATGGTCTTCCACATCCACCTCTCAGTTTATTTTCCTGAGCTGATCCTCTCAGAGCCCAGTACCTGGTAATATTTTGGATTCCTCTCTGGGTTGTCAGGGACCTTCATTCATGTGCCAATATATATATATATTTTTACACTGACATTGGTCCGATGATCAGACAGAGAGCCAGTGGTTTGCGGTGTTGAGGTCCAGAATCACAGGAGCTGAAAAAATAGTAATATCTCCGATGTACACTTTGTTGGACAATCTCTCAGTGAACTCAATGGATGAATGAACACTTTCTTGGTCCACTAGTAACGTTCTTTGTACATCATATGTATATGCGCTTATAAATCAGTTATGTATTGGAGGGTAAACGCAGGTGAACACAGTTTTTTCCATTTGCATTTCTTGCCTCCTGTCATCTTGATCATTGCTCAGCATTTACCCACCTATTCATTGATCATTGCTCAGCATTTACCCACGATGTACGCTGTGTGTAGCGGTTATGACATGGTTTGGCTTGAATGTATTTTTTTTGACTGGCCACATACAGCGGATGTGTTTTTCATTGAAGTCCACAAACGAAGGGAAATGGTGAAAGGAGAAGAGTGCATAGAGGCTAGAATGAATACAGCGTGGCTGTTATGAAAGTAAACTGTGTTTATGCGTGATCAGTAGTGTATTCATTCCACCGATCCTGTTGAAAAATGTTTCTTAAATGGAAGCAAATGAAACGGGGATAAAAAAAAAAATGAATTTGTCCAATAGAAACTCTTGTTTGCAACTGTTGCATTAATTATTACACCTTAGATAAGATTTGAGTATCATGTAGTAGCCTAAACCTAGCGATGTTACATTGAACTGGGTGAATGGAATATGAATATTCTCTTCGATTATAATCACAGCCGTATATATTCCCCCCCAAGCAGACACATCGATGGCTCTGAACGAACTTTATTTGACTCTTTGCAAACTGGAATCCATACATCCTGAGGCTGCATTCATTATAGCTGGGGATTTTAACAAGGCTAGTCTGAAAACAAGACTCCCTAAATTGTATCAGCATATCGATTGCGCAACCAGGGCTGGAAAAACCTTGGATCATTGTTATTCTAACTTCCGCGACGCATATAAGGCCCTGCCCCGCCCTCCTTTCGGAAAAGCTGACCATGACTCCATTTTGCTGATCCCTGCCTACAGACAGAAACTAAAACAAGAAGCTCCCATGCTGAGGTCTGTCCAACGCTGGTCCGACCAAGCTGATTCCACACTCCAAGACTGCTTCCATCACGTGGACTGGGATATGTTTCGTATTGCGTCAGATAACAACATTGACGAATACGCTGATTCGGTGTGTGAGTTCATTAGAACGTGCGTTGAAGATGTCGTTCCCATAGCAAAGATTAAAACATTCCCTAACCAGAAACCGTGGATTGATGGCAGCATTCGCGTGAAACTGAAAGCGCGAACCACTGCTTTTAATCAGGGCAAGGTGACTGGTAACATGACCGAATACAAACAGTGCAGCTATTCCCTCCGCAAGGCTATCAAACAAGCTAAGCGTCAGTATAGAGACAAAGTAGAATCTCAATTCAACAGCTCAGACACAAGAGGTATGTGGCAGGGTCTACAGTCAATCACCGACTACAAGAAGAAAACCAGCCCAGTCACGGACCAGGATGTCTTGCTCCCAGGCAGACTAAATAACTTTTTTGCCCGCTTTGAGGACAATACAGTGCCACTGACACGGCCTGCAACGAAAACATGCCGAGGTGAGTAAAACATTTAAACGTGTTAACCCTCGCAAGGCTGCAGGCCCAGACGGCATCCCCAGCCGCGCCCTCAGAGCATGCGCAGACCAGCTGGCCGGTGTGTTTACGGACATATTCAATCAATCCCTATACCAGTCTGCTGTTCCCACATGCTTCAAGAGGGCCACCATTGTTCCTGTTCCCAAGAAAGCTAAGGTAACTGAGCTAAACGACTACCGCCCCATAGCACTCACTTCCATCATCATGAAGTGCTTTGAGAGACTAGTCAAGGACCATATCACCTCCACCCTACCTGACACCCTAGACCCACTCCAATTTTCTTACCGCCCAAATAGGTCCACAGACGATGCACTCTCAACCACACTGCACACTGCCCTAACCCATCTGGACAAGAGGAATACCTATGTGATAATGCTGTTCATCGACTACAGCTCGGCATTCAACACCATAGTACCCTCCAAGCTCGTCATCAAGCTCGAGACCCTGGGTCTCGACCCCGCCCTGTGCAACTGGGTACTGGACTTCCTGACGGGCCGCCCCCAGGTGGTGAGGGTAGACAACAACATCTCCACCCCGCTGATCCTCAACACTGGGGCCCCACAAGGGTGCGTTCTGAGCCCTCTCCTGTACTCCCTGTTCACCCACGACTGCGTGGCCACGCACGCCTCCAACTCAATCATCAAGTTTGCGGACGACACAACAGTGGTAGGCTTGATTACCAACAACGACGAGACGGCCTACAGGGAGGAGGTGAGGGCCCTCGGAGTGTGGTGTCAGGAAAATAACCTCACACTCAACGTCAACAAAACTAAGGAGATGATTGTGGACTTCAAGAAACAGCAGAGGGAACACCCCCCTATCCACATCGATGGAACAGTAGTGGAGAGGGTAGTAAGTTTTAAGTTCCTCGGCATACACATCACAGACAAACTGAATTGGTCCACTCACACAGACAGCATCGTGAAGAAGGCGCAGCAGCGCCACTTCAACCTCAGGAGGCTGAAGAAATTCGGCTTGTCACCAAAAGCACTCACAAACTTCTACAGATGCACAATCGAGAGCATCCTGGCGGGCTGTATCACCGCCTGGTACGGCAACTGCTCCGCCCACAACCGTAAGGCTCTCCAGAGGGTAGTGAGGTCTGCACAACGCATCACCGGGGGCAAACTACCTGCCCTCCAGGACACCTACACCACCCGATGTTACAGGAAGGCCATAAAGATCATCAAGGACAACAACCACCCAAGCCACTGCCTGTTCACCCCGCTATCATCCAGAAGGCGAGGTCAGTACAGGTGCATCAAAGCTGGGACCGAGAGACTGAAAAACAGCTTCTATCTCAAGGCCATCAGACTGTTAAACAGCCATCACTAACATTGAGTGGCTGCTGCCAACACACTGACTCAACTCCAGCCACTTTAATAATGGGAATTGATGGGAAATGATGTCAAATATATCACTATCCACTTTAAACAATGCTACCTAATATAATGTTTACATACCCTACATTATTCATCTCATATGTATACGTATATACTGTACTCTATATCATCTACTGCATCCTTATGTAATACATGTATCACTGGCCACTTTAACTATGCCACTTTGTTTACATACTCATCTCATATGTATATACTGTACTCGTTACCATCTACTGTATCTTGCCTATGCTGCTCTGTACCATCACTCATCCATATATCTTTATGTACATATTCTTTATCCCCTTACACTGTGTATAAGACAGTAGTTTTGGAATTGTTAGTTAGATTACTTGTTGGTTATTACTGCATTGTCGGAACTAGAAGCACAAGCATTTCGCTACACTCGCATTAACATCTGCTAACCATGTGTATGTGACAAATAAAATTTGATTTGATTTTGATGAATGACAGTCATCCAACATGCTGTACTAGAAATGTGTCCTCCCGCATCATAAACGGCACTGATCGCCACTGGTATACAACTATGCATTTTTCTGACAAAGTATTTTGGAAAACGAGTTGGTTGGAAATTGCACATCACTGTTGATGAAAAAGCTAACTTTGAAATGAATCACCACATTTTTAGTTGACTGGTACTATTACTGTTTTGTATTTGTTTTTATTCTAACATTGAATGTGGTGTTTGTTTCTTTATTTCTTTATTAATTCACTGTCAGATGAACAGGTAATGTTGCCAAATTAGCATTCTGTGTTTGTAGTGCTGATGACACACGTTGACCTTGATCACCATTATTATAAGTAAGGAGAACTGTCTACCAAGAAGAAACGCGGTTTGCTTTTCTATTATGTCCCTTGTGCTTACTGTAGTAATGTTGCCAGGGCAACAGGGAATGGGAAGGAGAAAGACGCGTAATCTTAGGCTGGCCATTTTGTCTGGAGAAGATTAGTAATAATAATGATTTAAATAAATTAGCTACCTGTTGTTGTTCTAATATCATGGCGTCTATGTTGGATGTTCTCTGGGAGGATAGAGATGTTAGATTCGATATAACCGCACAGTAAGTTATTTAATTGCTCACCGGCAATGCTAAGTTAGCATAAAGATATGCAGCAGCAGAGTGCAAAGCAAAGGGGGACCTAGCCGTAGCCGTTTGATAGCTGGCTAGATTTCTGCTTTTCAACGTTTATTCCTATTGTATTTGCCTGCACAAAAATAGTCCACGGGAAGCCTGAAGTTAAATGAAATGTACATTTACTGTACCTGTGGGCAGGACAGTTAGTTATGATGACGGGGGGGATTTGAGACAAAATATCACAAGGAAATTCTTATCATATAGGAAGAGGCGAAGCAAGAGTTTTCACTCGGCCCAAAATCTGTCCATGAAAAATAAGCCCACGAAGTGAGGAATTTGTGTATGGGAGGTCATTGAGAGACTGTCGAATTTGGTCAACAAAAAATGTGATTGCTAATTTGCTACATAAGGCTTATTTGATCATTTATACTTTCATAATGGTTACGTTGTTAGGAATAGACTGATATAAGTGGGTGCACGAGCCATTTCGGCAAATTTCCACTAAATGATTTTATATTGGAGTTATGCCTGTCGTCATATGTTAGAAGATAGAGGACTCCTCGTGGATATAACCCGTTTTAGCATGGACATTGCTATTGAGGGCTTCCACCATTTTAAAATAATGAACTGGGTGGGGATTCCTGAGTTGGAAGCAATCAGCCAATGAGGAAGAAGAAAATGGAGATACAAAGATGAGTCCTCTTATCAATATTTATGGCCTGTTGTTCTCTCATTGACTTCAATGGTCCCACCTGATCTCGCCTCTTCCTGCCTGGCTTCCATCATTGAGGACATGCATTTACATTGTTAGAGCAGTCATGCTAATATCTTAATATAATAGAGGATCTGTAGTATTATTAAACATACTCCCCAAATGTGTTGTAGACCCCTCTCTGCTTACCTCATGTCAAAATAAAAGTCCCCCACAAATTATTCATTTTTTTGTCCACATGGAGCGGCAGGTAGCCTAGTGGTTGCTAGATCGAATCCCTGAGCCGACAAGGTAAAAATGTGTTGTTCTGCCCCTGAACAAGGCAGTTAACCCATTGTTCCTAGGCTGTCATTGTAAATAACTATTTGTTCTTAACTGACTTAAATAAAAATTGCAGAAATAACTTTTATTTTGATGAGGGAAGCAGAGAGGAAGTGGATCTATAACGTTTGGGAAGTCTGTTTAAAAATACGTTCCTTTAGATATTTTGTCTCTAATTACCCTCGTCATAATTACCAACCGTCCTGCCCACTGGCACAATAAGTTGAAATTGAATGTTATTTAACTTCTGGCTTCCCGCTGACTGTTTTTGTGCAGCCAAATACAATGGGAGCAACGCTAGTATATGTAAATACACTCACATTACTAAAAGCAGCTACTGGCTAGAATTAATCTGGCTTACATAGGAAAACACTGACTAGCTACAACTGTTTTTATTTACAGGCAAATGAAAACGCGACCTGGCGAGGTCTTGATAGACTGCCTTGATTCCATTGAAGACACCAAAGGAAACAATGGGGATCGAGGTAAAGTAAATGTAGCATGTCTATCCCACTACTGACACCAATGTAGCAATTGAGGGGGAGAGGTAAACAGCCAGATAATGTGGGACTTGAACCAGCAACCATGTGGTTATGGGCGTTTGCACTAATTATACAATGCTTACTCCTTACTTGCAGGGAGGCTCCTGGTAACAAATCTGAGGATCATCTGGCATTCTTTGGCTCTGCCAAGAGTCAATTTGTGTGAGTACACCTAGATCTAGCTAGCTATGTACATGTATTTATCTTTCCTTGACATGGCTAGAGGAGCAACCACACTGAAAAAGGAAAACATTAATTATTCTCATCTCAATTCATTTAGCCTGCTTTTGGATTATGATGGTACTACAGTGGTCCACAAAGATTCTGTGCCTTTTGAGAAGTATAACTTGGTAATCTCAAGAAGTTTTAAATACAATTACTTTAGGAAGTGCCAAATAAAGTAACAGGGTTGACCATAGAGGATTTCTTCTTAAATGAGACATAAATCCCCTTCTGACAGGTGGAATGGAAGCTTGTTGGGTGCAACGGAGTGGCAATTTAATGCAACCTTAACAAAACATGTTTTATTGTTAAAACATTTCTAGCCTGTCTTATCTATTTGTAACAGGGTTGACGTGTTATGCCCGACCCACTCATATTCCACCAGAAAATAGACAAAAAGAGTAGAATCAGCTAACCTTCTTTTACAATATGATTTGACTATTACAGTTGAAGTCGGAAGTTTATATTTTAAAAAATAAAAATGATTTCACCTTTATTTAACCAGGTAGGCTAGTTGAGAACAAGTTCTTATTTACAACTGCGACCTGGCCTAGATAAAGCAAAACAGTGCGACATAAACAATAATGCAGAGTTACACATATATATATTTATTTATTTATTTTAGTCTATATACAGTGTGTGCAAATGGAGGAGGTAAGGCAATAAATAGGCCATAGTAGTGAAGTAATTACAATTTAGCAAATTAACACTGGGGTGATAGATGTGCAGATGATGATGTACAAGTAGAAATACTGGTGTGCAAAAGAGCAGAAAAGTAAATAAAAACAATATGGGGATGAGGTAGGTAGATTAGAGGGGTATTTACAGATGGGCTATCTACAGCTGCAGTGATTGGTTAGCTGCTCAGATAGCTGATGTTTAAAGTTAGTGAGGGAAATATAAGTCTCCATCTTCAGCGATTTTTGCAATTCGTTCCAGTCATTGGCAGCAGAGAACTGGAAGGAAAGGCGACCAAAGGAGGTGTTGGCTTTGGGGATGACCAGTGAGATATACCTGCTGGAGCGCGTGCTACGGGTGGGTGTTGTTATCGTGATCAGTGAATGAGATAAGGCGGAGCTTTACCTAGCAAAGACTTATAGATGACCTGGAGCCAGTGGGTCTGGTGACTAATACGTAGCAAGGGCCAGCCAGCTAGAGCATACAGGTCGCAGTGGTGGGTGGTATATGGGGCTTTGGTGACAAAACAGATGGCACTGTGATAGACTGCATCCAGTTTGCTGAGTAGAGTGTTGGAGGCTATTTTGTAAATGACATCGCCGAATTCGAGGATCGGTAGGATAGTCCTTTTTACTCGGGTATGTTTGGCGGCGTGGGTGAAGTAGGCTTTGTTGCGAAATAGAAAGCTGATTCTAGATTTAATTTTGGATTGGAGATGTTTAATGTGAGTCTGGAAGGAGAGTTTACAGTCTAGCCAGACACCTAGGTATTTGAACCGTCCAGAGTAGTGATGCTAGTTGGGCGGGCGGGTGCGGGCAGCGAACGGTTGAAAAGTATGCATTTAGTTTTGCTAGCGTTTAAGAGCAGTTGGAGGCCATGGAAGGAGTGTTGTATGGCATTGAAGCTCGTTTGGAGGTTTGTTAACACAGTGTCCAAAGAAGGGCCAGATGTATACAGAATGGTGTGGTCTGCGTAGAGGTGTATCAGGGAATCACTCGCAGCAAGAGCGACATCGTTGATATATACAGAGAAAAGAGTCGGCCCGAGAATCTAACCCTGTGGTACCCCCATAGAGACTGCCAGAGGTCCGGACAACAGGCCCTCCGATTTGACACACTGAACTCTGTCTGAGAAGTAGTTGGTGAACCAGGCAAGGCAGTCATTTGAGAAACCATGGCTGTTGAGTCTGCTGATGAGAATACGGTGATTGACAGAGTCGAAAGCCTTGGCCAGGTCGATGAAGATGGCTGCACAGTACAATCTTTTATTGATGGCGGTTATGATATAATTTAGTACCTTGAGCGTGGCTGAGGTGCATCTGTGACCAGCTCAGAAACCGGATTGCACAGCGGAGAAGGTACAGTGGGATTTGAAATGGTCAGTGATCTGTTTGTTAACTTGGCTTTCGAAGACTTTAGAAAGGCAGGGCAGTATGGATATAGGTCTATAACAGTTTGGGTCTACAATGTCACACCCTTTGAAGCGGGGGATGACTGCGGCAGCTTTCCAATCTCTGGGGATCTCAGACGATACGAAAGAGAGGTTGAACAGACTGGTAATAGGAGTTGCAACAATGGCGGCGGATCATTTTTAGAAAGAGAGGGTCTAGATTGTCTAGCTCAGCTGATTTGTACTGGTCCAGGTTTTGCAGCTCTTTCAGAACATCTGCTATCTGGATTTGGGTGAAGGAGAAGCTGGGGAGGCTCGGGCAAGTAGCTGCGGGGGGTGCAGAGCTGTTGTTGGCCGGGGTTGGGGTAGCCAGGAGGAAAGCATGGCCAGCCGTAGAGAAATGCTTATTGAAATTCTCGATTATCGTGGATTTATCGGTGTTGACAGTGTTACTTAGCCTCAGTGCAGTGGGCAGCTGGGAGGAAGTGCTCTTGTTCTCCATGGACTTTACGATGTCCCAAAACTTTTTGGAGTTAGAGTTACAGGATGCAAATTTCTGTTTGATAAAGCTAACCTTTGGCTTTCCTGACTGACATACACTTAGGTTGGAGTCATTAAAACTCACTTTTCAACTACCCCACAAATTTCTTGTTAACAAGCTATAGTTTTGGCAAGTCGGTTAGAACATCTACTTTGTGCATGACACAAGTCATTTTTCCAACAATTGTTTACACAGATTATTTCACTTATAATTCACTGTATCACAATTCCAGTGGGTCAGAAGTTTACATACACTAAATTGACTGTGCCTTTAAACACCTTGGAAAATTACAGATAATGATGTCATGGCTTTAGAAGCTTTTGATAGGCTAATTGACCGAATTTGAGTCAATTGGAGGTGTGCCAAGACCTCAGAAAAAAAATTGTAGACATTCACAAGTCTCATTCATCCGTGGGAGCAATTTCCAAACGCCTGAAGGTACCACGTTCATCTGTACAAACAATACTACGCAAGTATAAACACCATGGGACCACGCAGCCGTCATACAGCTCAGGAAGGAGACGCGTTCTGTCTCCTAGAGATTAACGTACTTTGGTGCGAAAAGTGCAAATCAATCCCAGAACAACAGCAAAGGACCTTGTGAAGATGCTGGAGGAAACAGGTACAAAAGTATCTATATCCACAGTAAAAACGAGTCCTATATCGACATAAACTAAAAGTCCGCTCAGCAAGGAAGAAGACACTGCTCCAAAACCACCATTAAAATAAAGCCAGACTACGGGTTGCAACTGCACTTGGGTTTGCGGTTTTTGGAGAAATGTCCTCGGGTCTGATGAAACAAAAATAGAACTGTTTGGTCATAATGACCATCATTATGCTAGGAGGAAAAAGGGGGGTGCTTGCAAGCTGAAGAACACCATCCCAACCATGAAGCACAGGGGTGGCAGCATCATGTTGTGGGAGTGCTTTGCTGCAGGAGGGACTGGTGCACTTCACAAAATAGATGGCATCATGAGGCAGGAAAATATTTGGATATATTGAAGCAACATCTCAAGACATCAGTCAGGAAGTTAAAGCTTAGTCGCAAATAGGTCTTCCAAATGGACAATGACCCTAAGCATACTTCCAAAGTTGTGTCAAAATGGCTTAAGGACAGCAATGTCAAGGTATTAGAGTGGCCATCACAAAGGCCTGATCTTAATCCTATAGAAAATGTGTGGTCAGAACTGAAAAAGTGTGTGCGAGCAAGGAGGCCTACAAGCCTGACTCGGTTACACCAGCTCTGTCAGGACGAATGGGACAAAATTCACCCAATTTATTGTGGGAAGCTTGTGGAAGGCTACCCAAAACGTTTGACCCAAGTTTAACAATTTAAAGGCAATGCTACCAAATACTAATTGAGTGTATGTAAACTTCTGACCCACTGGGAATGTGATGAAAGAAATATAAGCTGAAATAAATAATTATCTCTACTATTATTCTAACATTTCACATTCTTAAAATAAAGTGGTGATCCTAACTGACCTGAGGCAGGGAATTTTTACTACGATTAAATTTCAGGAATTGTGAAAAACTGAGTTTAAATGTATTTGGCTAAGGTGTATGTAAACTTCTGACTTCAACTGTAGATGTCCAATGTTTCTTTAGGAAAATATATTTTTTAAGGAATAGTTTCACCATATTAAAACGAGAGTTCATGTTGCGTATCAGGGTTGACCTTCATTAAAATGAGAGACCGATGTAAATTAATCACTTTAAATCAATAATAATCTTCAGAAATGACTATGTCAAGGCAACAAAAATAACTAAGGCATTACAGTGATGGTGAAAACTTTGAGAGATGTTGAGGTTAAGTGGGTTAAAATCTTCATAGCAGTCGCAGAGGGTGCACCGTGTGCAGAGGGATGTCAAAATGCTGAATTTTGGCACTTTAGCAAGTCTCAGATTCATTGAAAATTGAGTGACATTCATCTTCTTTGTTTCATAGCTGTTGGATACAATTCCATTATTAACATCACAACAAGGACAGCTAACTCTGTACGTATACTGTATTGGACTGTCTATCAATTTACTTTATGGGTAGATTTGCCTAGATGTCACCATTTATACTAAGACTGTTCTTTTTCAGAAATTGAGAGGCCAGACTGAAGCACTGTATATCTTGACAAAGTCTAACAATACAAGATTTGAGTTCATTTTCACCAATGTGGTTCCAGGGAGTCCGAGACTATTTACATCTGTCATTGCTGTTCACAGGTATTTATACATAGAAAACAAGAAATGACCCTTGTGGAAGTTGTTACACTTTTCCAGATTATGTTATGAGATAGGATTCAGTCAAGTCACTGCTGAGTTGAATTGAATGTCTCGTCAACTAATTGTCCATATCCCTCTGCTCCAGGGCTTATGAGACCTCTAAAATGTACCGTGACCTGAAGCTGAGAGGAGCTCTTATTCAAAATAAACAATTGAGGCTTTTGCCTCGAGAGGAAGTGTATGACAAAATCAACGGGGTGTGGAATTTATCCAGTGACCAGGTACACATCAACTAGCTAATCCTTCAGGAAGTATTTCGAATAAAAACATGTTCAAATAAAATGTTCTGTTCTGAATTGTATATTTGTAGGGTAATCTAGGGACCTTTTTCATCACCAATGTTCGGATCGTGTGGCATGCCAATATGAACGAGAGCTTCAACGTCAGCATTCCCTATCTTCAAATTGTAAGTGGCGTAAAACATAAAGAAGTAATAAAACAAATCTGCTGTCATGTCCAGCCTAACAAATTGACAACGCCTTTTAGGGTATTAAAAGTGATCATCTATTTTCCTTATTGTCACCTCTCTTCCCCGTAGCGTTCCATCAGAATAAGAGACTCAAAGTTTGGCCTAGCTTTGGTGATAGAAAGCTCTCAGCAGGTAATTGTGATCATTATTGTCACTTTCTTTCCCAAAGAGTTCCATCAGAGTAAGAGACTCAAAGTTTGGTCTGGCTTTGGTGATAGAAAGCTTTCATCAGGTAATTGTGATCATTTGAGATGTATCCGATCTAGTATTTGACTTATTGTGTACCATAGAATTACATATAGAACTAGTCATTTAATAGGATATGTATAATATCTGTGCTGTAGTATCAGCTTTAAAACATGACATAGAATACAGAGCGAAGAACTTGTCTCTTGCATGCCATTGACATACTCCTGAGTACATACGTCGTCTTTGTTTGTAGACTGGAGGATATGTGCTTGGATTTAAGATTGACCCAATGGATAAGCTTCAAGATGCAGTTAAAGAGATCAACTCGCTGCACAAAGTCTACTCTGCCAACCCCATCTTTGGAGTGGACTATGAGATGGAGGAAAAGGTACTCCTATATTATACAAGTGACCACACATTGATGAATATATCACAATTAATGCAGTGCGATGTGTAATGGCTTTGCCATGTTTCAACAAGAAGTATTCTCTCTCCCAACAATGATTCCAGCCTCAGCCACTGGAGGAGCTGACAGTGGACCAGCCCCCCGATGATGTGGAAATTGAGCCCGATGAGCAGACTGATGCTTTCACTGTGAGTGTGCTTATCCAAACTGTCAACTCCCTTTGGGAGTCTGATTTGTTTTCACAATCTGAAAATAGCAGGTTGTTAAAATCATGTTACACAACATACTGCAAACATGACTTTGGTGTTGCCTAGTGCTATCATGTTTATACAGACTGAGGTGTACTTTGTAAGATGGCTTAAACACTTAACCTCCTATTTAATGGCATTGTGATAACTGATTTCTATTTGTTTGCTTTTAAGGCTTACTTTGCTGATGGCAATAAGCAACAAGACCGGGAACCTATGTTTTCTGAGGAGCTGGGAATTGCAGTTGAAAAATTGAAGGAGGGGTTCACACTTCAAGGACTCTGGGAAGTCATGGGCTGAAGCATGAACACTGATAGGCGAGTTAGATTAACCTAGTTCCTGAAATCCTCCCTTTCAAATGGCACAATTGACACTACTGTTTTTTAGAACCATTTGTAAATGTACAATGTATTTTGTCCATTGAAAGGTCTTGATGTATATAATAAAGATGTAGACCTGGTCCGTGTATGAGTGACATGAATTTTAAGAATGATTTCTAAATATGAAATGCAAATGTTAATCATTGAATTTTGAATTGTATTTTTTAGATTGAAGAAATAAAGTATTTCAGTATATTATACATTTGGTCTGACCTTTCTTAGTTGTGACAATGTCTTCTTAAATGTGTTTTTGAAAATAGTAATTTTGTTCTGTGTACAATGATCTACAGGCTATTTACAAGTGTGCCAGAGGAGCTTTAGTATTTTACAAATGGTTCACGAGGACAGACTGTCCCTGTTGCAGCTGCTCATTGACCCTTCGTACGAGGACGGTCAGTCCCTTGGAAATTTACTCACATTTAAATATAAAACATGCTCAATGAGTCACACACAAATGAATCACCAAAGATTTTCAGGACTAAAAAGGGATCATATTAATTTATATCAAAGATGTGATTACAGCGTCAGTGGACTTTAAAGTCCACTTCCATCTTTATTTTCAGTTTGACATACTTTTAATGATACAATAACTGATTATACATCAAGGATTTGTCATAAGTGATAAACGGGCGAACCCTTATGATCTAGGATGTTCTTTCCTAAAACGTGACTGAATATGAAGATTTTATCACTACGTAAAACTGCACCGGTCACTGTTACACATGTTGTGTCTAGTCCTATGACGTTACTAACAGCTAACTATCACAGTGACAAAAGTGCACAGTTGTTCCTTTCACTCTGCGACAGCTGTGTGAAACAGACTGCTTTCCGATTTGGCCAACATAAATGCTTCCTGAAAGGGGTGGTTGGCTATATTTAGAGGGCCAAAGTTATATTGAAGGGTCTTCCGATCTGGGGCTCAATACTGCTTAGTCCAGCTGGGACAGTGTTGAGAGTTGCATCCATATCCTTTGTCAAGTCACGTTTCTTACAGCATGGATCCGAAAGCCGTAAGGGAAGATCTGCGCCTGTTTCAGAGCACCCTGCTCCAGGATGGCCTGAAAGAGCTTCTGAACGAGAACAAGCTTATTGACTGCATTCTGAAAGTGGGAGATAGAAGCTTGCCCTGTCATAGACTCATTTTGGCAGCCTGTAGTCCTTATTTCCGAGAGCTTTACATCTCAGGCGACGCTAAGGAAATGGATAAGGAGGTCGTTCTGGAGAATTTGGATCCCACAATCATGGAGATGATTGTGAATTACATGTATTCAGCAGAGATTGACATCACAGACGACAATGTGCAGGATATCTTTGCTGTGGCAAACCGTTTCCAGATCCCCTCAGTGTTCACTGTGTGTGCAAATTTCCTACAGAAGAAGCTGTCCCCGGGTAACTGTATGGCCATATTCAGAATGGCACTGGTGCTCAACTGTCCTAGACTGGCATTGGCAAGTCGAGACTACATTGCAGATCGTTTTGAAACCCTGGCCAAGGAGGATGACTTCTTAGAGCTGGCCTCTCATGAACTCTTTGCTGTCATCGGAGCGGACTCTCTCAGTGTAGAAAAGGAGGAGGTGGTGTTTGAATCCCTGATGAAATGGATTCGAAAAGACAAGGAGAACCGTGTCAAGACTCTGGATGAGGCCTTTGGCTGCGTCCGTTTCCGTTTACTCCCAGAGAAGTACTTCAATGAGAAAGTGGAAAAGGATGACATCATCAAGTCTGACCCTGAGCTCCTCAAAAAAATCAAAGTGATCAAAGATTCCTTTTCTGGGAAACTCCCCGAAAAGAAGACAGGAGAGTCAGGGAAGGATGCATCTAATGGTGAAGTAGAAGAGGATAACAGGTTACCTAGTTACCTGAATGATATCAAGAGAGTTGGTATGTATTCCAAGGATCTTGTGTTGATGATCAACGACACTGCTGCAGTGGCCTATGATGGCGTTGAGAACGAATGCTTCCTTGCTGCATTGACTGAGCAGATACCACACAACCATGTCAGCCTGACGTCAGAGAAGAATGATCTCTTTATCCTGGGAGGATTGTTTGTCGATGAAGAGGATAAAGAAGCTCCATTACAGTGCTACTTTTATCAGGTAAGAAGCCATGTTTTTTCACTTCCTAAGGACATTCACTACCAAATGAATTAATTAATATGAATGACATTTTATTTTCGTGCCAAATCGCCAATTGGCAACCCATCCCTTATGGGGTTAATTGACACATAAACAAACATTACAATAATTCACTGTGATAATTCAGTGATATTTCTTCAGTTCTGTGCAGTACATACCACATAAGGAGTGAAAAATAAATCAATACATAATAGTAAATAAGGTTATCAAAGCAATAACTATAACCCTAGAGCAATAAAATAATAAAATATACAGATAAATACATACAGAAAAATTAAATGGAAGGCATTTGAACCCAGTCAAGCACAAAGAGAAGATTCAAGTGGGAGACAGGCCTACACACAATCTATAAACTGTACATACGTGCCATTTGCTATATAGAAGCTAAATATTTTTATACCAATGATATACGTTTAAACTAGGACCATGTGTAATGCTATGAGCAAGGAACGTTCTCTGACCATCAGAAAATGAAAACCATCCATAGACGGCTTCATGACTGGAATATTCTAATATCAGGTTCTTTTTTCAGCTGGATATCCTTGCTGCTGATTGGATAGCTCTGCCCCCTATGCCCTCTCCCAGATGTCTGTTCAGTATGGGAGAATTTGGCAATAAATTGTTTGCTGTAGCTGGTAAAGATCTACAGTCCAACGTGTCTCTTGACTCTGTAATGTGCTATGATGTTGAGTAAGTATTATAAACTTGGCTGAGTTCATATATTCCCACACTTAATACCTGTCACTAAATGAGTAAGGAGCCTTAAACACATGTTTTGTCCTTACTATCTGCTGCCCAGGGCAATGAAGTGGGCTGAGACCAAAAAGCTGCCTCTGAAAATCCATGGTCATAGTGTTGTCTCCCAGAATGGGTTGGTGTACTGTATCGGAGGGAAGACAGATGACAAGTAAGCTTACAAAAAACACTTCTTAAATATTTGATACTTTTACTAATACAGTATGCTGGTATAGGTGTAGCAGGAGTCAGTGTGCTGCTAACAATTTAGCTTCATCCCCTGTCCGACTGCCCCATACTGGGCTAGAACCAGTGATCCTATGCTTCGCAACACAAGTGGCCGCACTCCTTAACAACGTTCCAACGGGTTGTGCCACCCAAAAATGACCAATTGTATAGCGCCATCCGTGACATTTCAAGCTGACTGGTGTAGTGAGCTTATGGCACGTTCTTAACTTCGTTACAAAAGGTTTAAAATAGTAGATGCTTGATGTAAAACAAATGAGTTTGTGTCGTTTTATAATCCTCATTGAGACGATGGTTTATCCCTGTGTTCCTAAATGTGATTTCCCATCCTTTTTTCTATGTAAGCAAAGCAACCAATAAGATGTTTGCGTACAACCACAAGAAGTCAGAATGGAAGGAGCTGTCTGCTATGAAAATGGCAAGATCCATGTTTGGGGCAATCGTTCACAATGGGAAAATTGTGGTGACTGGAGGGGTCAATGAAGATGGTCTCACCGCTGCATCTGAAGCATATGACTTTGGAAACAACAAGTATGTGCATTGACATTGTAGTCTGTAGGCTATGATTAGCAACAATCTAACAACAGAGCCATTCAGTTAACAATGATCCCCTTTCCAGGTGGGTGCCCTTCACAGATTTCCCCCAGGAGAGGAGCTCCGTGAACCTGGTCAGTAGTGGAGGATTGCTGTATGCCATTGGAGGCTTTACCATTGTGGCGACGGAGGACGACAAAGTTGCCCCTACGGAAATCATTGACGTCTGGCAGTAAGTGATTAACTAGTACGCAAATTTCATCCAATCCCATATACAGTACATTCAGAAAGTAGTCAGACCCATTGAATGTTTCACAATTGTTACGTTACAGCCTTATTCTAAAATAGATTAAAACAAAAAAATCCCCTGATCAATCTACACGCAATACCCCACAATGACAAAGCAAAAACAGGTTTTTAGACATTTTTGCACATGTATTAAAAATAAAAAACTGAAATATCACATTTACATACTGTAAGTATTCAGACCCTTTACTCAGTACTTTGTTGAAGCACCTTTGGCAGTGATTACAGCCTCAACTCTTCTTGGGTATGACGCTACAAGCTTGCCACACCTGTATTTGGGGAGTTTCTCCCATTCTTCTCTGCAAATCCCCTCCAGCTCTGTCAGGTTGGATGGGGAGCGTCGCTGCACAGCTGTTTTCAGGTCTCCAGAGATATAAGCTTGCAAAAAATACTTCTTAAATATTTGATACTTTTACTAATACAGTATCCCGGTATAGGTGTAGCAGGGGTCAGTGTGCTGCTAACAATTTAGCTCCCTCCACTGTCCCATACTGGGCTCGAACCTGTATCGGGTTCAAGTCCGGGCTCTGGCTGGGCCACAAGCACATTGAGACTTGTCCAGAAGTCATTCCTGCGTTGTCTTGGCCGTGTGCTTAGGGTCATTGTCCTGTTGGAAGGTAAACCTTCGACCCAGTCTGAGGTCCTAAGCACTCTGGAGCAGGTTTTCATCAAGGATCTCTCTGTACTTTGCCCGTTCATCTTTCCCTCAATCCCCACTCGTCTCCCAGTTCCTGTTGCTGAAAAACATTGCCACAGCATGATGCTTCCACCACCATGATTCACCGTAAGAATGGTGCCAGGTTTCCTCCAGACAGGATGGGCTGTCATGTGCCTTTTACTGAGGAGTGGCTTCTGTCTGGCCACTCTACCATAAGGCCTGATTGGTGGAGTGCTGCAGAGATGGTTGTAATTCTGGAAGGTTCTCCCATCTCCACAGAGGAACTCTGGAGCTCTGTCAGAGTGACCATATGGTTCTTGGTCATCTCCCTGACTAAGGCCCTTCTCCCCCGATTGGATCAGTTTGGCTGAGCGGCCAGCTCTAGGAAGAGTACAGGAAGAATCCTGTCTCAGAGCTCTCCGGACAACTTTTCCTCTGACATGCACTTTCAACTGTGTGTGCCTTTCCAAATGATGTCCAATCAATTGAATTTACCACAGGTGGACTCCAAGTTGTAGAAACATCTCAAGGATGATCAATGGAAACAGGATGCACCTGAGCTCAATTTCAAGTCTCATAGCAAAGGGTCTGAATACTTATGTAAATAAGGTATTTGTTTTTTAATTGTAATACATTTGCAAAAAAAATGTAAAACCTGTTTTCGCTTTGTCATTATGGGGTATTGTGTGTAGATTGAGAAAAAATATATATTTAATACATTTTAGAATAAGGCTTTAACGTAACAAAATGTTGAAAAGGAAAGGGGTCTGAATACTTTCCGAATGCACTGTACTCTGCTATCTTTAGAGATGCTCTATATTAAAATACCCCTGATAAGTTGATAATTTCTGATGTACAAATGGTTTCACTGCCACTTACTGTATGCTCAGTACCAAAGGTATAACCAGGGTTGCCAGGTCTCCCTACAATTTCTAGACCAATGACCTCTGAAAACCCGCTCCCCAAAACAAATTTGCAGCGAGAGGAGTTGCCACATATAAACCAATTAACCTTTTTCCCATAACATTATTAAGCAAATTAAGAAGGAATATCGATGTCGTTAACATAGGCTAAGAAGCTAAATTTGGTTTTCCATCAAATTATAATTATTGTGAGTTTAAGAATAAATGTCAAGAAAAAAGATCAATTGTTCTTAATAAACTCTCCAGATCATTTTTCCATCAATGGATGTCGATTTAACTAGTTTTGACTGCTATGATTAAGCAACAAGGCCCGAGGAGGTGTGGTATATGGCAAATATACCACGGCTAAGGGCTGTTCTTAGGACATAGCCCTTAGCCGTGGTATATTGGCTACATACCACAAACCCCTGAGGTGCCTTATTGCTATTACAGTGGCTTGCGAAAGTATTCACCCCCTTGGCATTTTTCCTATTTTGTTGCCTTACAACCTGGAAATAAAATTGATTTTTGGGGGGTTTGTATCATTTGATTTACACAACATGCCTATCACTTTGAAGATGCAAAATATATTTTATTGTGAAACAAACAAGAAATAAGACAAAAAAACAGAAAATTTGAGCGTGCATAACTATTCACCCCCCCCCCCCCCCCCCCCCCCCCCCAAAAGTCAATACTTTGTAGAGCCGCCTTTTGCAGCAATTACAGATGCAGGTCTCTTGGGGTATGTCTCTATAAGCTCGGCACATCTAGTCACTCTGATTTTTGCCCATTCTTCAAGGCAAAACTGCTCCAGCTCCTTCAAGTTGGATGGGTTCTGCTGGTGTACAGCAATCTTTAAGACATACCACAGATTCTCAATTGGATTGAAGTCTGGGCTTTGACTATGCCATTCCAAGACATTTAAATGTTTCCCTTTAAACCAGTGTTGCTTTAGCAGTATGCTTAGGGTCATTGTCCTGCTGGAAGGTGAACCTCCATCCCCGTCTCAAATCTCTGGAAGACTGAAACAGGTTTCCCTCAAGAATTTCCCTGTATTTAGCGCGGTTCCCAGTCCCTGCCGATGAAAAACATCCCCACGGCATGATGCTGCCACCACCATGCTTCACTGTGGGGATGATGTTCTCGGGGTGATGAGAGGTAAATTTTAGTCTCATCTGACAAGAGTACCTTCTTCCATATGTTTGGGGAGTCTCCCACATGCTTTTTGGCGAACACCAAACGTGTTTGCTTATTTTTTTCTTTAAGCAATGGCTTTTTTTCTGGACACTCTTCCGCAAAGCCCAGCTCTGTGGAGCATACGGCTTAAAGTGGTCCTGTGGACAGATACTCCAATCTCCGCTATGGAGCTTTGCAGCTCCTTCAGGGTTATTTTTGGTCTCTTTGTTGCCTCTCTGATTAATGCCCTCCTTGCATGGTCTGTGAGTTTTGGTGGGCAGCCCTCTCTTGGCAGGTTTGTTGTTGTGCCATATTCTTTCCATTTTTTAATAATGGATGTAATGGTGCTTCGTGGGATGTTCAAAGTTTCAGATATTTTTTTATAACCCAACCCTGATCTGTACTCCATAACTCTGTCCCTGACTTGTTTGGAGAGCTCTTTGGTCTTCATGGTGCCCCTTGCTTAGTGGTGTTGCAGACTCTGGGGCCTTTTTGAACAAGAGTATATATACTGAGATCATGTGACAGATCATGTGACACTTAAATAGTGTCCACCTGTGTGCAATCTAACTAATTATGTGACTTATGAAGGTAATTGGTTGCATCAGATCTTATTTAGGGGCTTCATATCAAAGGTGGTGAAAACATATGCATGCACTACTTTTCCGTTTTTTCTTTTTTAGAATTTTTAAAAAACAAGTCATTTTTGTCATTTCACTTCATTCATTTATGGGCTCACTCACAATTTTGCCTAAGAACACAGCCATGAATAAAGAATGGTACCAACACATCCTCAGAGAGCAACTTCTCTCAACCATCCAGGAACAGTTTGGTGACAAGGCAAAAGTGATAACTAAGTGACTCGGGGAACAAAATCACTGGAGTCATTGCTAATCAATTTGTGCCACTTGTGTAGCCTACCTGGAGCTGGAAAACGGATTGAATAAATAGCATATAACTCAGTTTGTGGTTGTAGCCTTGTGTTATTATGCACGTATTAATGGCCATGTTTAGTTAATTAAATTGGAAGTTATCAATTGTGATCATGTTCACAGCTCTATAGCAAATGTATCATTCTCCACATTTAATGTCAGTTTCATTGTGGACTTTTCCCTGAAATTAGATGTTGACCTATCAGGGGCTACAGGCTACCTGCATCTAGCTCAGCAAACCATGGCAAAATTGAATTGCAATTCTAAAGCCAGATTTGAGTCAGTAGCCTATGCGTATTGAAATAAGTCAATCTCGCAAATAGGCCATTTATAAGGGTTTGTAGTCTTAACATCTGGCCCATTATGGCACCATTGCCAGAAAATAGCCTAACATTTGTTTTTTTAAAGTTTGTCCAAGTATTTCTTGCACAGAGATTTCGAGATCCTCTGTTCAACTTTCATCCCTAAAACTCTCCTGTCGGATTTATCTATAGTTATGCATTAGCTCAAACAGGATTTATCGGCAATTATAAATGGGGTGGTTTGAGCCCTTAATGCTGATTGGTTGAAAGCCGTGTACCACATCAATTACAAAAACATACTTTACAGTTGTAATTACGTTGGTAACCAGTTTGTTGCCTCTCTGATTAATGCCCTCCTTGCATGGTCCGTGAGTTTTGGTGGGCAGCCCTCTCTTGGCAGGTTTGTTGTTGTGCCATATCCTTTCCATTTTTTAATAATGGATGTAATGGTGCTTCGTGGGATGTTCAAAGTTCTCAGGGTGTCTTTATTTTTCTACACAGGGTTGGGTAGGTTACTTTATAAATGTAATACATTAGTTATTAGTTACCTGTCCAAAATTGTAATCAGTAATGTAACTTTTGGAATACCCAAACTCAGTAACGCAATCTGATTACATTCAGTTACTTTTAGATTACTTTCCCCTGGAAAATGTGCCAAGCTGTCATCAAGGCAAAGGGTGGCTGCTTTGAAGAATCTCAAAAAATATATATTTTGATTTGTTTAACACTTTTTTTGGTTACTACATGATTCCATGTGTTACTTCATAGTTTTGAGGTATTCACTATTATTCTACAATGTAGAAAATAGTCAAAATAAAGAAAAATCCTTGAATGACTAGGTGTGTCCAAACTTTTGACTGGTACGGTATATTTAAGAGAAATGCCATGACGGTAGTAGCCCAAAACCTACCACCCATACATTTTCACCCACGACCTAGTTTCCAAATTAGCCCAAAACCGATCACCCATACATTTTCACCCACGACATCGATTCCAAAGTAGCCCAGTTTAGCAGAAAAAACACAAACATAGCAACACTGGGTGTAACATCTAACTTCTTTTCTCCTGTGGCAGGTACGAGGAGGATAAAAGTGAATGGACCGGAATGCTCAAAGAGATGCGTTATGCCGCAGGGGCCTCCTGTGTGTCTATGCGCCTCAATGCCGCCAAAATGCCTAAATTATGAACAAGAACACAATATGTACTGTCTAGATGTAACATGGAGGACTGAGAAAAGTATTTATTTAAAAGTGACTTTCATCCAGATCCTTCAGGATTGTAACCCATCATAATATTGTATTATAATATTGTATTTTGTTGCCCGTCTTTGTAAAGTTTATTTTATTGAACCTTTATTTAACAAGGCAAGTCAGTTTAGAACAAATTATTATCTACAATGACCAGCTACCAAAAGGATAAAGACCTCCTGCAGGGACGGGGGGCTGCAGCAAAAAAAAAAAAATACATCGGACAACACACACATCACGACAAGAGAGACAACACAACATAAAGAGAGATCTAAGACAACATAGCATGGCAGCAACACAGCATGGTAGCAGAACAAAACAGGGTACAAAAAAGGGCAAGAAAGTAAAGTTTGTACCTTAAAGGTTTGTCTACATACATGTCTTCCTGCTCAATGTATTATATTTATGTGGAACAGATTCATTGGCGGAATCAAAACCACCAAAAAAAAGCTTTTTAAAAATGTTTTTATTACAAACAATTATTATTATTTGACAAATGACACAGTTCATATAAAAATGTATCAGGCTTTTTTTCTTGGCAGGAGGTGAGGTAGCTCCATGTCCACTTTAGGATTTGGAGATGGCAATAAGGAGCACTTGATAAACATCTGATGCTTAAAAAATAATAGTCAATGACCTTTCCTGCAAATATCCATTTCTAAAAGGCAGACTTTTTCCTCTCACAGTTCAGTAGCAAAAGCAATATAACACGTGTCCTTCATTCAACATCTAGGTGCTTCAGGGAAGCCCGGTAAATATCTTCTTCCGAAGGTATTCCTTCCATGCATCCTGTGTGGAGAGCTCCATAGAGTTCCATTCAAAATGAGGGATCTGTTTAAATGGCATTACCATTCATCAGTGACGTACAATTTTATATACACAGTAATACCACTGAAAAGGACAGACATGATATTTCACACACATACCTGGACAACATGATATCCCAGAATCTCCAGATGTCTCTTTCTCATCATGGCTTCCCCTTTCATGTGACGAGAGTTTTTGCAGAATGATTTGGAATCCAAGAAGTCCACAGCAACACTTGAGTATGTGGAAAAAGGAAAAAAAATCATTTTCAATGTGTTTACCCATGATAACAGTACATCGGCAAAACGTTTTCAACCAAACGTTCTAAAATCTACCAATAAAGTTTCCTACCGTTGTGCCCCTGGAGGGACCTCACTCCGATCCTTCCCGATAGAGTCAGAACCCCAGCGGACCTTCCCATCTTCAGATATCTGCAGCTGACTCTGGTCACTGTAGGCCACCGCCTGGTGGTGTCTGTCCAGAACACATTCAAAGTCTAGGGAGATAAGATGAAATATAGATCACAACTAGAACAGGTGACAGACACATTTGATTTAACTTTTTAGTGTAATACCAATCGACTAACATAACACACGGTCAGGACTCAGCCCTTACAAAAAAAAAGATTGCCAGTTTGAAACTGCAGTAAAAAGTGCAGAAACTGCATTCGACTGTGGTATTTTGGACGCAATGACTGCAGAATACATGCAGTGTAACTGTAGTTGAACGGCACTATAACTACAGTTACACTGCAAAATTACTGCAGCAATTTTTTTTAAATTCTGAACGCAGTATTTGCAGCACACTGTAGTTATACTGCACCCTGGCTGCAATCTTTTTTTGTAAGGGAGGAGCCAACTGCTGTCAAACATGCCCTCAATCCAATCCTGTGTATTACCCACCTACTGTGTAGAAATAAGTAGTGAGCAATGCCACTCTGGCACAATGAATCCCTCCAAGAACTTCCCCAAGCATTTTGTGGATTTGTTGTTGGACAGGACTGATGGACCCATTCCCTGACAAAAGTAAGTGTGAAATTAGACCCCTCAACATTTGTGATGTAGGAACTGGGGCAATCCACAAATATGAATATATCAGTATTGGCTCACCTTTCTTCTGTAACTGGAGGCAGTAACGCTCGTGGAACCAGGGAACCTGGGACTCTGGACACTCCAGACACACAGCCCGATTTAGCTCCATGAGACGCAGGCGGATCCGCTTGTTGAGGGCGTCAGGCAGGGCTACCACAAAAGAGAGTTTAGCTTATCCCACCAGCCCCATCTCATAATATTCAACCTTTTATACTACACACCAGTTTATTCGGTACACCACCCCGTTCACGAAAATGGTTCGCTCCTACAAACAGTGAGTCATGTGGCCATGGCTTGCTATATAAAGCAGGCATCGAGGCATTGAATGTTAGAATGGGCAAAACTGTGAGCGTGGTATGTTTGCCGGAGTCAGACGCGCAGGTTCCATTATCTCAGAAACGGCTGACCTCCTGGGCTTTTCACACATGACAGTGTTAAGTATCCCTATCACTTTGTTATTAGTGCGCCTGCGCAGGAGTCTCGTTGTTGATGAACCTGGCCTGAGTGCAATGGCAACCTTGTATTGTGCTAATACGGCTGAGTAAACGTTGTTAAAAACTGGAACCTTGTTGTGGTTAACAGTGTCTACGGTCTGCCGAGAATGACGCGACAAACAAAAAACATCCAGTCAGCAGCAGTCCTGTTGGCGAAAACAGCTCGATGAGAGGTCGAAGGAGAATGGCAAGAATCGTGCAAGCTAACAGGCAGGCTACAAACAGGCAAACAACGGCGCAGTACAGCGGTGTGCAGAACGGCATCTCGGAAACACACAACTCGTCAGTCATTGTCATGAATGGGCTTTTGCAGCCACACTGGGTTCCTCCTATGAGATAAAAACAAGAATATGCGGCTCTAGTGAGCACGCGATCACCAACACTGGACAACTGAAGAGTGGAAAAATGTTGCCTGGTCCCTGTTGCATCATACCAATGGCTGTGTCAGGATTTGGCGTAAGCGGCACGAGTCTATGGCTCCATCCTGCCTGGTGTCAACGATACAGGCTGGTGGCAGTGGTGTAATGGTAATGGCAAAAGGGGGGGGGGGGGGGGGGGGGGGTCCAACCCATGACTAGGTTGGTATACCTAGTAAACTGGCCACCGAATGTATATTGTTTTGCATTTGTATACAATTCAACCTTGATTAGCTTTTTTTTTGTTGATAGTAAGGGAAACAGGATACAAGTTCGCATTCATTCACACATTTCTAATATAATCCGATAACATACTTTCTAACTGGGAATCCAGCTTGGCAAGGAAATTCACATTGAAGATTTCTCGAACCAGGTCCTCCGGGAAGCAGTCAGCCACAGCCAGGGCATACGCGAGAAGTACAAGCAGATGGGGGTCAAAGGAACCTGGAGGAAGAAGAACAAAATATATTTGGCTGGTCCTATTGAGGAGTTCCAAACACAAAAGATGTAGCATAATCCACAATCACTTACTGATATGAGGTATGACGCGCTGAATGCAGATGTCAAACAGCTCGTCCACCCCTGGTGGATCATAATTCAGTACGGCGAAGGGCAACAAGGTGGCATAAGTCGCTGAGTAGTGGATCTTCAGGACAGGGGGGAATAGTTATAGTACGGGACTTCCATTCGGTCTCTACATACAGTGCCTTGCGAAAGTATTCGGCCCCCTTGAACTTTGCGACCTTTTGCCACATTTCAGGCTTCAAAACATAAAGATATAAAACTGTATTTTTTTGTGAAGAATCAATAACAAGTGGGACACAATCATGAAGTGGAACGACATTTATTGGATATTTCAAACTTTTTTAACAAATCAAAAACTGAAAAATTGGGCGTGCAAAATTATTCAGCCCCCTTAACCTCTTGGATCTCTGGGGGCGCTATTTCATTTTTGGATAAAAAACGTTCCCGTTTTAAGCGCGATATTTTGTCACGAAAAGATGCTCGACTATGCATATTCTTGACCGTTTTGGAAAGAAAACACTCTGAAGTTTCAGAATCTGCAAAGATTTTGTCTGTAAGTACCCCAGAACTCATTCTACAGGCGAAACCAAGATGATGCATCACCCAGGAATTAGCAGAATTTCTGAAGCTCTGTTTTCCATTGTCTCCTTATATGGCTGTGATTGCGCAAGGAATGAGCCTACACTTTCTGTCGTTCGCCCAAGGTCTTAGCAGCATTGTGACGTATTTGTAGGCATATCATTGGAAGATTGACCATAAGAGACTACATTTTCCAAGTGTCCGCCTGGTGTCCTGCGTCGAATTCGGTGCGCAATTGCCAGCTGCTTCCACTTTACCATTTGATTCAGGGGAGAAAGCATGTGTCCAAGAACGATGTATCAATGAAGAGATATGTGAAAAACACCTTGATGATTGATTCTAAACAACGTTTGCCATGTTTTCAGTCGATATTATGGAGTTAATTTGGAAAAAAGTTCGCGTTTTGAGGACTGAATTTTCGGTTTTTTTTTGGTAGCCAAATGTGATGTATAAAACGGAGCTATTTCTAATACACAAAGAATCTTTTTGGAAAAACTGAGCATCTGCTATCCAACTGAGAGTATCCTCATTGAAAACATCAGAAGTTCTTCAAAGGTAAATGATTTTATTTGAAGGCTTTTATGTTTTTGTTGAAATGTTGCGTGCTGGATGCTAACGCTAATGCTAACGCTAAATCCTTTGTTTGCTAGCTACTGTTACACAAATTATTGTTTTCCTATGGTTGAGAAGCATATTTTGAAAATCTGAGATGACAGTTTTGTTTACAAAAGGCTAAGCTTGCGAGATGGCATATTTATTTCATTTCATTTGCGATTTTCATGAATAGTTAACGTTGCGTTATGGTAATGAGCTTGAGTCTGTATTCCTGATACCGGATCCGGTATGGGGAGTTCCAAGAGGTTAAGTTAATACTTTGTAGCGCCACCTTTTGCTGCGATTACAGCTGTAAGTCGCTTGGGGTATGTCTCTATCAGTTTTGCACATCGAGAGACTGACATTTTTTCCCATTCCTCCTTGCAAAACAGCTCGAGCTCAGTGAGGTTGGATGGAGAGCATTTGTGAACAGCAGTTTTCAGTTCTTTCCACAGATTCTCGATTGGATTCAGGTCTGGACTTTGACTTGGCCATTCTAACACCTGGATATGTTTATTTTTGAACCATTCCATTGTAGATTTTGCTTTATGTTTTGGATCATTGTCTTGTTGGAAGACAAATCTCCGTCCCAGTCTCAGGTCTTTTGCAGACTCCATCAGGTTTTCTTCCAGAATGGTCCTGTATTTGGCTCCATCCATCTTCCCATCAATTTTAACCATCTTCCCTGTCCCTGCTGAAGAAAAGCAGGCCCAAACCATGATGCTGCCACCACCATGTTTGACAGTGGAGATGGTGTGTTCAGGGTGATGAGCTGTGTTGCTTTTACGCCAAACATAACGTTTTGCATTGTTGCCAAAAAGTTCAATTTTGGTTTCATCTGACCAGAGCACCTTCTTCCACATGTTTGGTGTGTCTCCCAAGTGGCTTGTGGCAAACTTTAAACAACACTTTTTATGGATATCTTTAAGAAATGGCTTTCTTCTTGCCACTCTTCCATAAAGGCCAGATTTGTGCAATATACGACTGATTGTTGTCCTATGGACAGAGTCTCCCACCTCAGCTGTAGATCTCTGCAGTTCATCCAGAGTGATCATGGGCCTCTTGGCTGCATCTCTGATCAGTCTTCTCCTTGTATGAGCTGAAAGTTTAGAGGGACGGCCAGGTCTTGGTAGATTTGCAGTGGTCTGATACTCCTTCCATTTCAATATTATCACTTGCACAGTGCTCCTTGGGATGTTTAAAGCTTGGGAAATCTTTTTGTATCCAAATCCGGCTTTAAACTTCTTCACAACAGTATCTCGGACCTGCCTGGTGTGTTTCTTGTTCTTCATGATGCTCTCTGCTCTTTTAACGGACTTCCGAGACAATCACAGTGCAGGTGCATTTATACGGAGACTTGATTACACACAGGTGGATTGTATTTATCATCATTACTCATTTAGGTCAACATTGGATCATTCAGAGATCCTCACTGAACTTCTGGAGAGAGTTTGCTGCACTGAAAGTAAAGGGGCTGAATAATTTTGCACGCCCAATTTTTCAGTTTTTGATTTGTTAAAAAAGTTTGAAATATCCAATAAATGTCATTCCACTTCATGATTGTGTCCCACTTGTTGTTGATTCTTCACAAAAAAATACAGTTTTATATCTTTATGTTTGAAGCCTGAAATGTGGCAAAAGGTCGCAAAGTTCAAGGGGGCCGAATACTTTCGCAAGGCACTGTATATACAGGCAATACAACAGTATTCCCTAATGTGAAATAAAAGGTAATGTGTCATGTTTCAAAGTACCTTGTTGATATTCTCCATGGCCACGCTAGCGATGCGGTCCATTAATGGAGTACAGAGGTGATTAGTCCTGGTCAGGAAAAGGGCCATCTCAGGCACATTGGTCCAGGATATCTGGTCCTCCAACCTCTGGAGTGTAACCATGGTCTCCTCCAGCAGCATCTCCTCAAACCATTCCCCTGACATGTACTTGAGCTCCTCCAACACCAAGTCCAGGCGATCAGCCTTGCGCAGGCGCTCATGCCCGCAGCGGTTCAGTGTCTGTAGCAGACGCACATACTTGCTGGGCGTGCTGTGTCGGTAGGACGGGTCATTTCGCACCCACTTAGCGACGGCCATTGCAAAGGTGTTCAGGTCATTCAGATTACACTGGGGCAGCACTGCCTCCACCCGTGAAACGACGCCTTCGTCGAGTCGAGGTGAAGGCAGCATGGAGAGAACACGAGTCAGCATGGTCACTTCATATGGGTAGACACTGTTCAGCAAGAACCTGTGAGAAGAAGTTGTATTAGCTTACTCATACTGTATAGTATGCAGTAAGAGTGACCCGTCTACACACAAAGGAGCTTGGTGGGCAAAGAATTCTTTTGAATAATTACTCACTGAACCAGAATGTTCCTTAATTTAGTGAAGAGCTCTGGACTCTGGTAATGCAGCAGGATCAAGGCTTGTGTGATCCTGGCTATCTCCATGGGCTTGTAGACATGCAGGTTCTTGTGGACTACTGATGCAATCCTGTAAAGAGACAATGTTACATTATGACTATAACTACTGTTCCCTGAAGGAGGGGAAACGAGGTACAACATACGATGGAGTCGCACTCTCGCAACTTCGGTTGAAGGATCTACAATCACACTTGTAATCTGCACCTCGCTGGAAGCCCCGCCTTCCACAGGTGATAAGCGTGAGGCTCGGATTCATTCCTTCAATTTAATACCACTCGTCACCGAGCACAGCAACGGGCGGTGCGGGAGCAAACAGGTTTTGCACCACGTTTCCCTCCTTCAGTGAACGAACATTAGTTAAAGTTATATGTTCCCTTTCAGTCAGTCAACTTCGGTACAACAGACTATAGGGAAATATATCATGCCACAAGCCGAACCCTACGGATACTACACTGAACAAAAATATAAAACGCAACATGTAAAGTGTTGGTCCCATGTTAAATTCGCTGAAATAGAAGATCCCAGAAATGTCTCATTTTTGGCACAAATTAGTTTACATCCCTGTTAGTGAGCATTTCTCCTTTGCATAGCAAGAGGCTGATTAAACAGCATGATCATTACACAGGTGCACTTTGTGCTGGGGACAATAAAAGGCCACTAAAATGTGCAGTTTTGTCACACAACATAATGCCGTAGATGTCTCAAGTTTTGAGTCTGCAATTGGCATGCTTACTGCAGGAATAACCACCAGAGCTGTCACCAGAGAATTTCATGTTCATTTCTCTACCATAAGTCTACCACAACATCGTTTTAGAGAATTTGGCAATACGTCCAACCGGCCTCACAACCGCAGACCAAGTGTATGGCATCGTGTGGGTGAGCGGTCTTTGTTGTGAACCGAGTGCCCCATGGTGGCAGTGGGGTTATGGCATGGGCAGGCATAAGCTACAGGCGACAATGAACACAATTGCATTTTATCGATGGCAATTTGAATGAACAGATACCCGTGACGAGATCCTGTGGCCCATTTGTATGCCATTCAACCACCTTTGCAGACTGAATGGTAGCAATAATTGTCCATCTTATAGGGGCCAGGCTCATAGGAACCAAATCTCGGGCCTCGCTTGCCAAACCTGCCTGTGCATCTGGAACAACAAGTTTCCACGAGTCCTTGTCCAAAAAAGGTGAATGATCGCCACGGCTGCCTGGGCAAACGGGGAGCCACAAGAATCAATGGTAAGCCCTCCCGGTGCACCCACTCTAACGTGGGCTGAATCAGAACCAGTGGTGGAACTGCGTAAAGTAGGGTACGAGGCCACTGGTGCACCAGTTCCCAACGGCGCACCCGGGTTCCCTTATCGAGAAAAATAGATGATGCATCGCGTTTCCTCGCGATGCATAAAAATAAGTTGGCCCTGACAAAATTGTCTCATACCTGGGAGAGCCTCCACTCCTGAGGGACAGGGCCCCATCTGGATAAAAGATCTGCACCTGAGTTGAAGCAACCGGGAACATGCGTTGCCCAAAGCATGTGCGCCCTGCTCCCCAGCAATAGGGAGCAATCCAAGGTTAGGAGGGAGAGAGAGTCTCTCCCCATCTGTTGATGCACGCCACCACTGACATAGTCGGTTCTGACCAGCCAGATGAAAACAGGAAGAAGCGCCAGTTCCCCAGATGAAAACAGGAAGAAGCGCCAGTGCCCCAGATACTCCGGGTAATTGACATGCAGTGTGTTCTGCACCAGTGTCCATACCCTCCGAATCGAGCTGCCTTCGTACAGAGCACCCCACCCTCAGAGGAATGCATCTGTCGTAATCACCTTGCAGGATATAACCCAGCCCATGGGAGCCCCCTGACAATAGCAGAGGGACCCACCACTTGGCCATGGCCTGGAGGCCTGACAGGGACAACCAAAGCGACTGGCTTAGGCTGCGAGACATGTCCAGGTGAGTGGCTAGCACGCAACGCTGAAAGGGCCTTATCAACAATAGCCCTACGGGAACGACTTCTAATCACAGAAGCCATTATCCCCTGTAGGCATAGGGACTGGCGAAAAAGCACTGTGTGACCCAGCCAAAATTTGTCTATGCAGAGCTCGAACTCAGACACCCTCTGTGGGGATAGAAAAGTGTGATACACACGTGAGTCTAGCTTGAGACCCAGAAACAGAATGCGCTGAGATGGAGTCAGACAGCCTTTTTTCTCGTTTCTTATGAAGCCTAGAGACTGAATACGGGCCAGTAGCATGGATGTGTGTAACATTGCTTGCCCTCTAGACTCCGCCACCAATCGCTGTAATAGCCGGCAGCTCATGAGCATTCTGAGTAGACTGAGGTGCTTGCTGAGGGCACTAAGGTCTAGAATGGAACGGAATGTCCATCCCTTTTCGTAACCAGGAATACCGGCTGTACCAGCAGTCCCGGATCTTCGACATAGGAATCACTCAGATTGCTTGCGTCTGGAAGGGGAGGATATTTTGTTCTTCAAACCGGGCATGGAGGCCTCGGGAACAGTCGACGAGATGATGCTGCAGAAGCGTGGGGGAGACATACGCACAGGTAGCCTAGTGGTTAGAGCGTTGGACTAGCAAGATCGAATCCCCGAGCTGACAAGGTAAAAATCTGTTGTTCAGCCCCTGAACAAGGCAGTTAACCCACTGTTCATAGGCCGTCATTAAAAATAAGAATTTGTTCTTAACTGACTTGCCTACTTAAATAAAGGTAAAATAACAAATATTGTAGCCTGACGTCACCATTCGCATGATCAAGGGCGACACTGCATATGCGCACCATTGGTCGGAAAGACAACGAGACTACCGTGATATGCCATTTGAAGGGGCGGGACACCACCTTGTGGACAGGGAGAGATTGGTTATTCCATTTCCACCACTCTTGATAACTGTGTCTCTGAACATGGAGAAGGAACACTTTTCATCGCATACATAAGACAAGACTTAACACCTGTGAACTCCGGGAATTGAAAATATCAATGGGGTTGCCATAATGCCGGGGGAAAGCTAATAACTTCCAGTCAAGGAAAGTTAAGCATACAAGCCAACGTTAGCCAGGAGGCTTTTTAGCCTATGCTTTGCTAGCTAGAATCTTTGACCTCAACACCCGTTTCGTTTAGAATAACCAAGTGACGTAACGCTACATATACTAAACAAGTGAGCTACCCCAGCAACTTCACCATTGGGACCGGACACTTCATCAACAAGTCTGGGAAGAGAGCCAAGCAGTGCTTGACCGAGACAGACCCAGGCGGCAGGCAACCACCGAACCTGGCCGCCCTCCCTCCCTCTTCGAGTAGCCTCCCTTTTCCGGCGACAGAGTATACATGAGACGGGTTGGGCACGGGAAACCACTGCATACCCTGCGCCCAGGCAGACATTTGTACCAACCATCCAACCCAGCTCCGCTTCCTGGCATCCGGGAAAGGAAAGTAGCCTTCTGTAATTCCAAGCTTCCTCAAGAATGCTACACGTCTTTCCAGGGAGCTTGTACACAGTACGTAAAAATGCGCACACGGACTGGTTCGAGTGAGGGCCGCCTGAGTGGGCTACAAGCCGAGACAAACTACACATGGATCATGAGTATCTTTCAGAGAAATGCTATAACCGCATGACTGGGGGCATGATCGACCCCGGCTTAGCCACTGTCGTCTCGGTCGTTTTCTTAGCCATCTTACTCATTGCACTAGCAAATTGAAGAATAACAAATTGTCTGTGATCAGAAAACGTATGATAACATGTACAAACTTCAGCACACAACATCCAGGGGGTGAGCACGCTCTACCACTATGGAACAGTTAGTAGTATGTATACACAACATAGTATGTTGTACTGAAGTTGGCTGACAAAAGGAACTTGCCTTAGTTCTACTGTCTACATGCAACTTTCAAACATGGCTGCAACAGAGAATGAACTTACTTTTGGATCAGATTCAGGTTTCTACACTGAATCTCCTCTAGTGTCTCTGCCACAGCTAGGGCCTGATGGGCATTAAAATCTTCTGCCAGTAGCAGTGCTGTACTCTCCAACCTGAAAGATAAGTGGTTAGTGCTTTCAGAAAGTATTCACACCCCTCAACTTTTCCCACATTTTGTTCTGTTTCAGCCTGTATTTTAAAATGGATAAAATGTAGACGTGTCTCTGATCTACGCACAATACCCCATAAACTCAAAGTGGAATTATGTTTACAATTTAATAAAAAATTTAAACCTGAAATGTCTAGATTCAACCCCTTTATTATTTCACGGCTAAATAACTTCAGGAATAAAAAAATGAGCTTAACAAGTCAGATAATAAGTTGCATGGACTAACTGTGTCCCATACATGGTGTTTAACATGATTTTTGAATGACAACCCCACCTCTGTACCACACATTTACAATTATCGGTATAATCCCTCAGTAGAGTAGTGAATTTCAATCACAGATACAACGTCAAAGACCCGGGAGGTTTTCCAATGTCATGCAAAGAAGGTCATTGACTATCCCTTTGAACATGGTGAAGTTATTACACTTTGGATGGTGTAGCAATACCCCCAGTCACTACAAAGATACAGGTGTCCTTTTAACTCAGTTGACGGAGAGGAAGGAAACCGCTCAGGAATTTCACCGTGAGGCCAATGGTGATTTTAAACTATTTAAGGTGTTAAATGGCTGTGATGAAAACAGAGGATGAATCAACAACATTGTAGTTACTCCATAATACTAACCTAAATGACAGCTAAAGTAATACTGCAAAACATGTGTCAAAGAAATGTTTTGTCCTGAATACAAAGCATTATATTTGGGGCAAATCTAGCAACACTGAGTACCACTCTTCTTATTTTCAAACATGGTGGTGTCTGCATCATGTTATGTGTATGCTTGTCATCGACAAGGACTAGGATATAAAGAAAAGAAAGAGCTAAGCGGAGAACCTGGTTCACTCTGCTTTCCAACAGACACTGAGAGACAAATCCACCTTTCAGCAGGACAATAAGGTTATTATTAAACACAAAGCCAAATATACACTGGAGTTACTTACCAAGACGACATTGAAAGTTCCTGAGTGGCCTAGTTAGTCTTGATTTCAATCGGCTTGGAAATCTATGGTAATACTTGAAAATGGCTGTCTAGCAATGATCAACAACCAACTTGACAGAGCTTGAATCATTTTTAAAGAAAAACAGGCAAATATTGTACAATCCAGGTTTACAAAGCTCTTAAGAGATTAACCCAGAAAGACTCACAGATGTAGTCGCTGCCAAAGGTGATTCTGACATGTATTGACTCAGGGGGTTGAATACATATCCTAATCAAAATTTGAGTGTTTTATTTGCCATTAATAAAAATAAATTACATTTCTTCCACATTGACAGAGTATTTTGTGTAGATCGTTGACAAAAAGAATAGCAATTAAATTCATTTTAATTCCACTTTGTAACAACAAATTGTGGAAAAAGTCAAGGGGTTTGAATACTTTCTGAAGGCAATGTAAAAGAGTTGAAAAAACGGTCTGTGAATTGAACTTGCGTCACGATTCAAAGTTGATTCATAGTTGTAAAACTATACAGGTTATTGAAACAGATAACAGATTATGGCCGTGGCATACTAAAATGTTCAACCTACCTCTCTTTGGTGTCCTCCCCTGCCATAGGCCCAAGAGCAACAAACAGCTTTGTGAAGGAGAAAGGGTCTGCGCTCGAGTCCACGAGTTCCATTAGCCTTTGTTTTGCAGCCAGACGGAAGTCACAGTTGTTGAACTGTATTGACTGGTAGAGCCCCATGATGATGCTTATGTTCTCTGCATTTAGGTGGGGAACATTGCGCAGGAGAATATGGTTGCACTTCTCCAGCAGGGGACGGTAACTATACTTGATGTTGCGCAGGAACTGCACCATCCTCCTGGGGTTGTTGTAATGTGAGGGATCCATGGTGTCAAGGAGATGATCTGCCTTATTGATGAGTTTATCCCGCATATGAGGGGACACCAAAGATGACACGCTGACCATCAGGGTTGTCAGGATCCTGCAGAGACAAATTTGAAAATGTAAGTAGTATCAAGGACTTACCAGTACTGATAATGTTGGTTTCTTTGTACCTGGCATCATCAATTGAGGAGAGTTTCTGATTCAAAATGTCAGTGATTTGACCCATTGGAGGACTGTGCTGCAGATGTTGATCACTTAGACAGACAGCAAACTTGGACAGTGATGGCATTGGAAATCTGAAAAACAGGGAATCAACCCACATCTGTACACCAGCTCACATCACCATGTTAAAAGATAATGGTTCTGCTTTAGGTATGTAGTATTCAATAGCTAAATAACACGTTATTGATTTACCTGTATAATCTGAGCCAGGCCTCTGAGACCAATTGCTGAGCAAGAGAATCAGATGGTTCCACATTGAGCCTTCAAATGAGAAAATACAACATTGATGTGAAAATGTAAACAAACATTTAAAGACTAAGTATGTATGCTTATCCACCACTTAGTCAACATCTGTACCTGAGAACATTGTAGAGCATGTCCACCAACATGACATCATCCATGAGCTCAATTTTGTTCTCAGCCAGCACCCGGAGAGTCAGGAACTCTGGGTGGCTTTTGATGAACTCAACCGTTCTCAGCATCTGTGGCTTATCCTTCTGGAAATGCCAGAGCATGCCTATGGCACAGCCAACATGGTTCACAGTCAGCTTGGCCTTGTTCTTGCCGACCACTTCCAACACTTGGTCTTCACCAGAGCAGATGCCAAGCTGCTCCAGAACATGATCCCGGTTCGCTGCTCCCCCATGCAAAAACCTGCGCAGGTAGCGGCTCCCAGTCACTGCTCGGAGCCGAAACATGGACATGGAGAACCCGGCCTAGTTCAAGTGACAATGGAAGTCCACCTATTTAGAAGGTAAACTAACCAGGGCCAAGATCAGGTCCACAGAAAGCTGCCTGCATATTCCTTAAGTGAAACTTCTGTAGAAGATATGAATTTATAGCGAAAATAAATACGTATGTCCACAAAATGAATCATGTGAAATTAAGGTACACGCTGAAACAATTCATTCATGCATCCAGTAACAACGTCGGCAACAACACAGCTGACTGACACTGATGGCGTCCTTTTATATTCCTAGTTATATCTGACAAGCATGCCTTTACAGTATGATTATAATATTACGAAATAATATACTTGGCAAATTATTATCATAACGGGTAAAGTAGTAAGTTACTATACCTAATCATTGGAAAATCAGGGACTTGACTTTCAAGCCTTAGCAGTGACAATTACAATGATTATAAAAGCGTGTGCTACTCACGTGGGGACAGGACAGTGCCCAAGTCAATCCCGTTCCCAACACATCTTGCCGTTTACCGGTGTAAGTCTCTTTTTGTTTGTTATATCAAATTATGAATTAGAGTGAAATCTACCTACCAAACAAACTAGTAAAATGTATCTATTTTACTTCTCCAGCTAGCTAAATGGCTACATACATTTTTGACTTCGGTCTGTTGGCTGTGTTAGGCTACCGTACTTTTTATTATTCTTCGATGATGTTTAAAGGCGATAAATGTTGCATTACCGCCACCTACTAGACTGGAGTATAACTACCTTGTACTTTGATTAAAAAAAACATCTTCAAAAAATATATATTTTTCAAATAAAAAAAAACCAACAAATACCCTACCATCTAACACTAGACTCAAATAATAAATACCCTACTCCACTATTTAAATATATGTATTCCTACTTTAGGCCAACAGTCTGAAATGATGGGACACCACCACTTAACACACCCTGTAACTCTTCTGATGTCAAGTCTCGCATACCAAAATACCTCTCTGCAGCTGCCACCACAACCGCTATTTTCTGCGACTTACGTTTCATCCCTGCAGTACAGTTGATAACCATTACTATAGATGCCAAAAATCCAATCTTACTGAAACATATATCACTTGTTGGCCTATCCCTCTGTACTGGTACAGATCTGTTACTCCTCTCAGGATCCCCTCCCCCTTGACCCTTCTTCGCTGCCTCACCATATGACAACTTCTGCACTACTCTAACCCTGGAAACCTCAACCTGCCTCTCTTGCATGGGACATTTCTGATCCCCAGCCACATGGATACCCCTACAATTAACACATACCACTACTTTCCCCAATGCTACTCACTTCTTCGTCTCATGCTCTTCTGCACACTTCTCACATCTAGGAACCTCACTCCTAAACACTGCTGCCACATGCCCATAAGCTTGACACCTGTAACAACGTAATGTAGTCGGCACAAAAGCTCATACAGGATAACTTATATATCCTAACATCACTGTCCGGCAAAGACTCAACATAAAAACTCAAAAGAACAGACAATGGATCTTCTGTTTCTCCCCTCACGCCACCCTGTCTGTCTGCTTTGCACCAAACAACCCTAGTAATAACTCATTTCAATGGCACCCTTTTCTTGAGAGCAAAACAATTCACATATCTTGCCCCCATTTTGTTTATTTATTTAACCTTTATTTAACTAGGCAAGTCAGTTAAGAACACATTCTTAAATACAATGACGGCCTACCAAAAGGTTTAACACCGCGCTCCCCCTGACCAGCAGAAACACATACAAGTATCACAAGACCACTTCTGGTTACCCTCAGCGATTCCACAACATCCAACTCTGTTTTCACCCACCCTGAAACCTCAAATGGATCAAAGGGGTCCACTTAAAAAAAAAAATCCCTCCTACTGTCACAGACTCATCTTTATCCTGACCCTCAGTGCAAGCCTCGGGCCCCGAGAACTTCACCACACCTACCACCTCCGATACTTCGCCCTCGATCACTTCCATTTCTCCTCCTGTCTTCAACTCACTCTGTTACACTTTCTACCATTCTTCTTTAACAATCTCAATTTCCCCGCCGTTTTAACCGACTCAAGTTCACCCTCTTCCTCTCTTAGACCTCCTCTGCCTTTTTTTCCGCTCCATTCCTCCTCCGTATTCCAAGTATAACTCTCCTTATGATAATACTGCACTTCTTCTGACATACATCTTGTCAAGGGACGCCATTTAACCGGCTGTCACAAGCAGAACGAACCCCTCGGGATGTAGCGCTCAAAAGTGCATCCGACTTGATGTTCTTCTTTATCAATATAGTAGCTACCACGGCGCTTTTCCATTTCAAACAAGTGCGCCCTCTTTCCCCCGGATTTCTCCATTTCTTGAAGCGTGACCACTACCGTACTTGTTTCAATATACTGTACCTTTTACCATAATCCATGAGCAAGTACCTAATGTAAATAACACGTAAACACCTGTGTCCCTTAGTTTATGTACTCTACATAAGCAGCAGGTAAACAATAACGGAAGACATTTAAAAATATAGATTTGATCAAAAATGTTTGCGTTTGCATTATGAGCGATCATCATAATAACAGCCAACACCAGCCAGATGTACCAAAGCTCGCACGTATGAAAGGCCGTCTTCTGCGCGCCGACTGGCGCATCTTTTTACCCAAAATGCACTGACTTTTCCTGTCGCGCCATCTTTAGAAAACATTGTGGAGGAAGCGCTGAATGAAACTCGATTTCACCTTGTTGAGGAGAACTACCGTGAGATATTGGCCTCAGTTGACCAACTGAGCTAATTTGTAGGTCAACTCTATAATATTTCCGCTATTGTGAGTTATGTCAATTTGAAATAGCGGTGAATCCGAAAGAAAGACGGAGATGTATCGTTGCATTAAGTACCTGCTAACGTTAACAGCAGCTAGTAGTTTTAGCAGCGTAGCTACTTGCAGGCCATAATCCGCAAAACGACTAACTAGAATGAAAATGTCGTTTTAGTTTACATTGTTTCGTCTAGACATTCACGTTATTTCATTAATGTTGATAAAGCGTGTTTTTAAATCAGTTAACCTTAACTATCTAGTCATGTTTTTTATACACCATGGTCCTAATGCCAATGAATGAATACGCTATATTAGCCTCCGCTTTTAGTTAGAGATGGGTGTTATGTTTGTATTTGTAAACAACTAACGTTAGCTAGCTATCGAGCTAAGTTACGCTCGCTAACTAACAGCAAAACACGTTCGTTTCAGCTACAGAAGTTTGATAATGGGAATAAAAGTTCAGCGTCCACGCTGCTTTTTTGACATTGGCATCAGCAACGTGCTGGGTAAGAATGTAACGTTTTTCCATTTTGATCTTACCACCAGTTAATCATATATCTGAAATGTAGAGATGCTTTACTAAAACGTACATAAACCTGGTTTATCTTGCAGTTGGCAGAGTTGTGGTAGAATTGTTTTCTGACGTCTGCCCCAAAACCTGTGAGAACTTTCGATGCCTCTGCACAGGTAATTGACTTTCTCTTGTCTTTGTACAATAATTTCAGACCATCTTTAGATGATGCACATATTGTCTTCTCTGTTTTGACTAAACCTTTACTTTTTGTGTAGGTGAGAAAGGAATTGGAAAAGGTACACAAAAACCTCTGCATTACAAAGGATGCTTATTCCACAGAATTGTGAAGGACTTCATGATTCAAGGAGGAGACTTCAGTGAAGGTATATTAAATACGTGTTTGCCTCAAACAACCAAAACGTAGAAATGTTTTATTTGCAGATATTCACATTTCTATATTCCTTCTGTACATCAGGCAATGGAAAAGGAGGGGAATCTATCTATGGAGGATTCTTTGAAGGTAGGACTCTACAGATTTTAGTTTAATATTCTAATCATAACCAGCCTCAAGGACTAACTAATGGCCTGTTTGTTTCTCAGATGAAAGCTTCTCTGTCAAACATAACAAGGAGTACCTCCTGTCAATGGCAAACAGGGGTAAAGATACCAATGGATCCCAATTTTTCATGTAAGTCTATCAATGTTTTAAGGGCCTTGCTATCAAATCAATTTTTATTGGTCACATACACATGTCTAGCAGATGTTATTGCGGGTGTAGCGAAAAACGTGTGTTTCTAGCTCCAACAGTGCAGTAATATCTAACAAGTAATATCTAACTGTTTCATAACAATACACACATCTAAAGTAAAGGAATGGAATTAAGAATATATAAATATTTGGGCGAGCAATGTCGGAGTGGTGTAGACTCAAATACAGTCAAATTTAATATAATACATTATATACATATGAGATGAGTAATGCAACATTTATGAGTTGGTCATTCATAAATCTAGCATCTTGAGTGAATCAAAATCTACACTTTTTTGACTCATTCTAATCTTCTGCTCCATTTTTTTGTTATCCTGGTATACAGAACAACAAAACCCACACCGCACTTGGATGGGTAATTATAATATTCTGACAAGCATTGCAACTTAGTTTGACAATCTGTATCTGATTGGATGGTCTTTTGATAATAAGAGCATGTTAGATAAATAGCGATCTGTTCTTAATTATCACTTGTTATAACTTGCTGATTTTTATTCTAGTGTCCATGTGGTTTTTGGCCAAGTGATCTCTGGCCAAGAGGTCGTTCAGACAATGGAGAGTCAAAAGACAGATACTGGCAGTAGACCATACTCTGAAGTGAAAGTTATGAACTGTGGAGAGCTCATTCCAAAATCAAAAGGTTCGTAGGATTCCCAAAAATTGTCAAGGTGTTTTAAACTTGTTATTGTTTTAGATTGGAGACCTTGGACTGTGTTATCGTCAGGATCATAGCTTTGGGAGGTATCCTTAGCACTTACCAGTCAAAAGTTTGGACACACCTACTCGTTCAAGGGTTTTCTTTATTTTTACTATTTTCCAAGTTGTAGAATAATAGTGAAGACATCAAAATCATGAAATAACACATGGAATCATGTAGTAACCAAAACAATTGTTAAACAAATCTAAATATATTTCAAATTCTTCAAAGTAGCCACCTTTTGCCTTGATGACAGCTTTTCACACTCTTAGCTTTTTCTCAACCAGCTTCACCTGGAATGTTTTTCCAACAGTATTGAAGGAGTTCCCACATATGCTGAACACTTGTTGGCTGCTTTTCCTTCACTCTGCGGTCCAATTCATCCTAAACCATCTCAATTAGGTTGAGGTCGGGTGATTGTGGAGGCCAGGTCATCTGATGCAGCACTCATCACTCCTTATTGGTCAAATAGCCCTTACAAAGCCTGGAGGTGTGTTTGTGGTCATTGTCCTGTTGAAAAACAAATGATAGTCCCACTAAGCGCAAACCAGATAGGATGGCGTATTGCTGCAGAATGCTGTGGTAGCCATGCTGGTTAAGTGTGCCTTGAATTCTAAATAACTCACTGACAGTGTCACCAGCAAAGCACCATCACACCTCCTCCTCCATGCTTCACTGTGGGAACCTCACATGCGGAGATCATCCGTTCACCTACTCTGCGTCTCACAAAGACATGGCGTTTGGAACCAAAAATCTCAAATTTAGTCTCATCAGACCAAAGGACAGATTTCCACCTGTCTAATGGCTGTTGCTCGTGTTTCTTGGCCCAAGCAAGTCTCTTATTCTCATTGGTGTCCTTTAGTAGTGGTTTCTTTGCAGCAATTCGACCATGAAAGACTGATTCATGTAGTCTCTGAACAGTTGATATTGAGATATGTCTGTTACTTGAACTCTGTGAAGCATTTATTTGGGCTGCAATTTCTGAGGCTGGTAACGAATTAACTTATTCTCTGCAGTAGAGGTAACTCTGGGTCTTCCTTTCCTGTGGTGGTCCTCACAAGAGCCAGTTTCATCATAGCTCTTGATTGTTTTTGCGACTGCACTTCATTTTCCTCATTGACTGACCTTCATGTCTTAAAGTAACGATGGACTGTCACTTTGCTTATTTGAGCTGTTCTTGCCATAATATGGACTTGGTCTTTTACCAAATAGGTCTGTCTTCTGTATACCCCCTACCATGTCACAACTGGTTGGCTAAAACACATTAAGAAGGAATTAAATTCCACAAATGTATTTTTATCAAGGCACACCTGTTATTTAAAATGCATTCCAGGTGACTACCTCATGAAGCTGGTTGAGAGAATGCCAAGAGCATGCAAAGCTGTCAAGGCAAAGGGAGGCTTCTTTGAAGAATCTAAAATAGAAAATATATTTTGATTTTTGTTTAACACTTTTTTTTTTTGGTTACTACATGATTCCGTGTGTTATTTCATCGTTTTGATGTCTTCACTATTCTACAATCTAGAAAATATGAAAAAATAAAAACCCTTGAATGAGTAGGTGTGTCCCAACTTTTGACTGGTGCTGTATGTTAACTGTCCTCTACCATTTTACAGCCAAGAAAGAAGAGAAGAAAAGACTAAAGGCCGTCTCCAGTGGCAGCGACAGCTCAAGTGACTCTGACAGTTCTGACGATGACTCTTCTGAATCTGAGGGTGAATCTGATAAGGAATCCAAGAAACGGAAGAAGAGGCACAAGAAAGAGTCCAAGAAAAATAAGGACAAGAAACAGAAGAAGAAGAAAGATAAAAAAAAGTTTGTGGTGACTGTTTTAATGTGTTTCGTAGCATGTGAACTCTAACAACCGCCTTCATTAGAGCGTAGGTTTTAAGTCTGGTCTGTAATGTCTGTAGGTCTGAGGCTGGCAGTGGTGATGAGAAAGAGGAAGAGGTTACGTCTACGGTACGGCCAGAGGAAATCCCTGTTATCCCAGAAAATAGTTTCCTTATGAGGAGAAGTCCTCAGCAGCAAAAAGAAGAGTTTGGAAAGGAGAGGGAAAAAAGGAGGGAGAGGGAAAGGCCTAGGGAGAGGTGAGTTTATGGACAAGACGGAACAACATTCCAGTTCATTCTGAACCTTTACAACTGGGAACAACAGTATATTCATGTAAATGCGTTTTTTTGTTTTGTTGCAGAATGTTTCATTGTCAGTCAGCATATCAGAGGAGCCTTCTGATGACAAGATCAGGCAGGACGATTAAAGGCAGAGGTCCAAGAGTAAGTGCACTGTCAAGCAAGTACGGTACTATCATCATACAGTTTCTGCCAAACACGGGTCTAGAAAGTTAATGGTAATTTATTATCTTTCTTGCAGCGGTACCGAACTCCGTCACACTCCAGGTCGAGGTCAAGGGACCGTTTCCAGCGTAGTGAGACTCCTCCACACTGGCGCCATGAGATGCAGCGTGCACAAAGGGCACCAAGAGCATCCAGCGGAGACCGTTGGATAAAGGGTGACAAGTAAGTACTACTTTTTTAGTATTTTAACTGCGGTGCTGGACTGATCAGGCTGTTGAAGTATATAGCACCTTATTATTATCTATTTAACCAGCTTCTCAAGTATTGGCTAATTTATTCTACTGCCAAAAGTTATCATCAGCCAAGGGCCAGTTATTTTAAGGTGTCTTCAAAGTCTCAACTTGGATTCTGTGTTTTCTGTGAGGGTGATTTTACTCTGTATTTATATTTGTAGGGGTGACATGACAGAGGACAAGAATGAGAGTGGCATAGCTCCAAGAGGAAGAGAGAGGAAGACCTCTGAAAACAAGCATGAACACGCTGCTGAAATACAGAGTAAAAACCGAGAGGAGAAGAAAGGTCGCTCCCATAGATCCAAGAGCAAAGAAAAGGACACTTCTAAAACTGAAGACAAGCACAACAAACACAAGGCAAAGAAGGCCAAATCTCGAAGCCGCAGTAAGAGCAAAGAGAAAAGTGGTAGGTCCAAAAGCAGAGAGAGGGATCAGAAACATAGCAAAGGGGATGATAAGAGGGGCCGCCTAAGAAGCAAGGACAGAAACCTCAAAGAAAAAGCCACAGAGTCTGGAACTCAAGACAGTGTTAGAAGTAAAGAACACTCTAAACCCACTGAGGCTGACAAGAACCGAGAGGAGACCAAAGGAAGAAATGGTGAGAAGCTTAAGGCAAAGTCTAGAAGCAAGGAGAGGAACTCTGGAAAGGACAGAAACCGATCTCTCAGCAGAAGCAGGGACAGGGGGAGACATGCCTCATCTCGAGACAGAGAGCGAGGTAGGGAGCGCAGTAAGAGCAATGAAAGACGGCGCCACAGAGAGAGAGAGGACAAAAGGAGAGGTAGATCCAAGAGCCGAGACCGGATAAGGAGTCCAGACAAGGTTAAGAGCAGAGACTCCCGTAGAGGCAGGCGCTCCAGGAGTAAGAGCAACAATCGAGACCATAGCAAAGACGGTTCATCTCATCAGAGGAAGAACAGAGACAGTGAAGACACTCACAGACGAAGGAGGTCCAAGAGCAGCAACTCTGAGAGTGAAGGGGAGGGCAAAGGGAAGGACAGGGGTAGAAAGAGCCCCATCTCCAAGAAGAAAAGGGAGGGAAGCCCAGAAAAGGAGACCTCTCACAAGTCCAAAGACACAGGGAAAAGCCCTGAGCGGAATCGAAAGTCAAAGAGCCAAGAGAAGGATAAAAACCACAGCAAGAAAAAGAAGTACAGCTCAAGTTCTGATGACTGTGATTAGTCCAGTCAATGTCCACTCTTGTCCATCATCTAAATGAAAAATTCACACGTTTATACCTAATAACGTGTGTGGGTGGTTCTGCTGTAGAACGATTTTAGACAAATACTACAACCAATCCAATTCTGGAACATTTGTACAATTTAAGATTTCAAAAGTTTTGACAGCTAGGAGATGTTTTTTTTTGGGGGGGGGGGGGGGGGTTCAGTCAGACAAATTTTTACAAATGTTGGAAATGTAATGTGCATTGAGGGTTAGTGGTGAAATGGCTGAACATGTGACTGTTGGAAGGAACATTAAAAGTTTGTCAGGTTTAATGATTATTTTTTACTTTTTTTGTTGTCTGGTACAGAGTGGTCATGTTATTCCAGTGTGGTAATTGTAATTGAAGGGATGAGTTGTTCTTTCTGGCCTTAATGCCTGATTTAACTAATATTACATGGATACATCACCAGTATGACTAATCATAAGGTTATTTTTTATTAAGTGTTTGCATTACCAACTGTCACATTATTTGTCACTGAACATACTGTAAGTGCTACATATAAAACTGTCTGACATAAGTGTATATGTCAGTAGAGAAGGCTCAATTTGATTTGAAGGGCTGATTATTAAAATGGTTGTGGTGTTAGATACATTTTTTAAAAATTGTTTGTTACCTGGCTGTTTCAAGGAATTCTAACTTTTTCCTGACCTCAGTCAGAAAATGAATTAGGAACTGACACATTGCTTTTTGTATTATTGTATGCATTTTTTAATTTTTTTTTAGACGTGCTTATGTTCAGACCCCTCCTCTTACATCTTTTAAAATGTAAAAAATAAATAAAATCGCCCTTAGGTGTAAATGCATTGCTGTGGTGTTCCACCGTGTTAGTTCATACTGGTGTTACATTCCTCGCCATGACTTTCCTTTGAACTATAAATGAAAACCACTGGCTTTGTGTAAACAGTCAGAGTTCAATATTCCCTAATGAAACATCTGCTTTGAAATAAAAGGATATGGTTAAAATGTTTGTTTTATTGCCTATAGATTGTTTATCATGTTTAACAGAAGAGTGACAATTGATACAATAGATATAGAGAACATTGATGAATCACATTTTTAATCTGGTGGAGTAGTTCATAGGAGAGAGGGGAAAGGGGGATGAATGAGCAAATTGGAAGCTGTATTAAAATGAAACTACCCTGGTCCCAGATCTGTGCTTTATCCAACTCTTGACTATTGTTATGCAGGTACAGATCTAGGACCAGGCTATCAGTATTGTTTCCCAATTTGTGCACTAGTTTTAATTGAACTGTGTATATTCAGTAGTGTAATGTGCTTAAGTAGTTTTTTGGGGTATCTGTACGGTACTATTTATAGTTTTGACAACTTGCTTTTACTCCACTATATTCCTAAAGAAAATAATGTACTTTCTACTCCAAACATTTCCCTGACACCCAAAAGTATTCGTTACATTTTGAATGCTTAACAGGACAGGAGAATTGTTCAATTTATGCACTTAAAGAGAAAATTATTTTAATGGGTGACTTTTACCTGAGTCCTTTTACCCGAGTTACTTGAGTCCTTTTCTATTTAGGTATCTTTACTTTTACTCAAGTTTGACAATTTGTTACTTTTTCCACCACTGTGTATATTCTCAAAACTAAACAAAAAATTATAATTTCAGAGACATTGGTTACTATCACTATCTCTACATTCCCATAATTCTGAGATGAGTCATCTTGGAGCACTGAAAAGGACATCCATCATCACACTATGTCAGTCAATGTATGTGCAATAAATTACTAAATGGTCTTATATCATAAATGCTTATGACTTTTTTACATTTTTAATTCCATTGGTTTATTTTTCTAATCATGTTTTACCTGACCATGGCTGCGTTCACACAAATCAAATTTTATTTGTCACATACACATGGTTAGCAGATGTTAATGCGAGTGTAGCGAAATGCTTGTGCCTCTAGTTCCGACAATGCAGTAAAAACCAACAAGTAATCTAACTAACAATTCCAAAACTACTGTCTTATACACAGTGTAAGGGGATAAAGAATATGTACATAAGGATATATGAATGAGTGATGGTACAGAGCAGCATAGGCAAGATACAGTAGATGGTATCGAGTACAGTATATACATATGAGATGAGTATGTAAACAAAGTGGCATAGTTAAAGTGGCTAGTGATACATGTATTACATAAGGATGCAGTCGATGATATAGAGTACAGTATATACGTATGCATATGAGATTAATAATGTAGGATAAGTAACATTATATAAGGTAGCATTGTTTAAAGTGGCTAGTGATATATTTACATCATTTCCCATCAATTCCATTATTAAAGTGGCTGGAGTTGAGTCAGTGTCAGTGTGTTGGCAGCAGCCACTCAATGTTAGTGGTGGCTGTTTAACAGTCTGATGGCCTTGAGATAGAAGCTGTTTTTCAGTCTCTCGGTCCCAGCTTTGATGCACCTGTACTGACCTCGCCTTCTGGATGATAGCGGGGTGAACAGGCAGTGGCTCGGGTGGTTGATGTCCTTGATGATCTTTATGGCCTTCCTGTGACATCGGGTGGTGTAGGTGTCCTGGAGGGCAGGTAGTTTGCCCCCGGTGATGCGTTGTGCAGACCTCACTACCCTCTGGAGAGCCTTACGGTTGTGGGCGGAGCAGTTGCCATACCAGGCGGTGATACAGCCCGCCAGGATGCTCTCGATTGTGCATCTGTAGAAGTTTGTGAGTACTTTTGGTGACAAGCCGAATTTCTTCAGCCTCCTGAGGTTGAAGAGGCGCTGCTGCGCCTTCTTCACGATGCTGTCTGTGTGAGTGGACCAATTCAGTTTGTCTGTGATGTGTATGCCGAGGAACTTAAACTTGCTACCCTCTCCACTACTGTTCCATCGATGTGGATAGGGGGGTGTTCCCTCTGCTGTTTCCTGACGTCCACAATCATCTCCTTAGTTCAGATCAGCCCAATACTGATCTTTCTTCTACTAATTGTTCTTTTGACCAATTACATCAGATCTTTCAGAGCTGATCTGATTGGTCAACAGACCAATTAGTGAAAAAAAAGATTTGTGTAAATGCAGCCCATGTTGCTCTTTTCAACAGATCTTTACCATGTGAATCCAAGTTTTTTTCTTGGATTGCTGAATATACCACGTCTCGTTCAGCGCCTTGACGTCCTGAGATCTACTGCTGACATAATTGGGCATCTGGACACCAATGTCATCTTGAACCAAGTAACTTGGTCTCACTCCTCCAAAGATGGGGCCAAGACCACCTCCAATTCCCTCCCTGGCAGCTTTGTGGTGTAAGTATTGTATGTCTTGATCACATTCTTTGCATACTGCTGGATCTGCTTCTCCACAGTCACTACAGCCCCTGGTTTGATTCCAGGCTGTATCACATCTGGCCGTAATCGGGAGTCCCATAGGGCGGCGCACAATTGGCCCAGCGTCGTCTGGGTTTGGTCAGGGTAGGCCGTCAATTGTAAATAAGACTGTTCTTAACTGACTTATCTGTCAAGGGCTTTCTGGTTCTTTGTTCTTGTCTCTGAAATAACAAATACATTGTCATTATGATAATGGAACACGTTGTTAGTAACTTAGACTTATTCCTTGATAAATATTAATTCAGAGTTGAATTTGGTGAGAATAATATTTTGAGCTTCCGATTGACCCCTTGCTTGTGGCAGGGTGCACATGCCATACCATGGCTTCTCTGTGTGAGGCCACGGAGTCCAGCATAGCCATCTCCTTCTGCTGCTGTGCCATTGAGCAATAATAGCCTTGGCAATGAGCTCCTCCTCATTGTCTGTCTGCCCCTGCTGTTGTGGAGCCAATTTCTTCATGATCCTCTCCCTGGGTATATGGACCTCTCTTAGGAGGGAGAAGAGGCTTAGCAAATCTATGCCCATGAGACTTTCAGAATTGTAAGACAACTGTTGACTAGTGATGCCAAAGATATATATTTATTTTTGTGGTACTTCAAATGTTTTCTCATGTGATTTCCTTTTTCAATCATTTTCTACTCACCTGAACATCTCTTCCTCTTTATCTTTCCTTAACTTCACCATTTTCTGTTATGCATTTGAAAAAAAGCCTCCAGTGCTCCCCCTCCATCTCTTGCTTTTGTGCCTCTATTGCTCTAATGATATCTCTGTTAGAGAGATGCCTCTTTAAATACAAATGCAGGATTCATTAATACAACTCCATGAATCTTGTGTAATATTGCTCTAGTGAGTAAGACATTTGAACATTGATTACATCCTAATACCTTGACGTGAGCTTTCATGGTATTTCTCTGCTGCCCTTCTTTCTTTTGTTCCTGCATGCCTTGCTTCCACAGAAAAAAGCAATTTTATTCACGGGAGTTCCTCTGCCTTTTTTTTTGTCTTCCAGCGTCTCCCGTTCTCTTATCTATTTCATGTTCCCTAGCCCTAATAGGGGGAAGAGACAATTCATCATACTAGACCATTGAAAGCATTCAGTCTATTCTTATTTGAACTACGTTTCAATTCATTTGACTTCATGGTAGAGTATTTGGTAGTCTATGACGTAGACATTCAATCAAATAACTGCTGCCAGGTTGTTAGGCTTCAATGAGACTTACTAGAGATGGGTCGTTTGCGAACGAGTCGGCTCTACGAGCCGGCCCTTGTAGGTGAACGTTGGGAGCCGGCTCGCATATCAGAAGAGCTGAATCTATTAAAAAAATATATATCAAAAATTAAGACATTAATAATCAAAAGATTTAAATGAATAGAATTAACTAATTCAAAGAAAAAGTCAATATAAGCCTAAATGCTCAAGCGCACACATTTGTTCTGACTGTCTGCTCATACTAACAGCCTCACCTGACAAGCAGTGTCAACCAACCACACACTTAGCAGCCCAGGAGAGAGAGGAAGGACAGCTGTGAAAACAATTGCTGGAAAATGAGTTGGAAGCACAGTAGCATTTGGATGCATTTTAATAATGTATACAATGTTAGAGCACAGTGTAGAATTTGCCAAAACAAAATCTCATATAAAACGCAACCTACACCGGCATTTGCAAACTGTGCACCCAACTGTGAAGCTAACTGTAGTGGAGCTTTGAAAAACTAGCGGGCCTGCTAGTGATAGTGGTGGAGCCAGCATCTCCACTATCCACTCAGTCAAGTAGGCCTACTCTGCGAAACACAGCAACGCAGTCTTCTATGGACCAGTTTATGCCAAAGTCTATGTCTGTAGCAAAACTTGATATTGCATTGGCTAAAATGATTATCACCGATTTCCAGCCATTTTCGATCGTGGAGGATAGAGCTTTTAGAAATTATAGCAACAGTCTAAATCCAATGTACACAATTTCAAGAAGGAAACCCCTTTAAAAAAAAACTGTACGAGAGCACACAGGCTTCAGTGCGGGAAAGAATCCAAAAAGCTACTGCAGTTTGCCTTACCACTGACTGCTGGACATCAAGGGTAATCACTTCTTACATGTCAGTTACATGTCACTTCATTGAAGATTTTTCGATATCTAGCTGTCTTCTGGACTGCTTTGAGTTCAGGAACAGACACATCTCAGAAAACTTGGCAGAGGAACTGTTGAGTGTCCAGAGAATGGCAAGTAGATGGAACAATGGTATTTTGTGTTAGCGACAATGTAGCTAACATAATCAAATCCATGAACATTTTAAAATGGACCCATCATCCATGTCTTCCCCACACAATCAACCTGATTGTAAGAGATGCTCTGAAGGTGATGAAGCCCACTGTGAACAAAGTGAAAGCAGCTGTGGAATACTTCCACAGGAGCACAGTAGGTGCTGAAAAACTAAAGTCTACACAACGCCAGATGGGGATGCCTGAGCTGAGGCCTAAACAAGACTGCACTACAAGGTGGAATTCAACATTTTATCCCGGCCATTGTCAATGCACCTGTTGATGCTCTGACCCAAGAGGAATGGGAGGTAGTGGAGGAGGTGTGCAGTCCTGGAACCCTTTGAGCAGGTCACTGTGGAGATCAGTGGAGAGAGGTACAGTAAGCAGTTATTACTACATCATTATTTAATCCAGTATTATATATGTATATGAGCAGTAGATTAGAATGTAGTATCAGTAGATGTAACAGCCTCAAAAATGATACTCCTGTGTAAGGGTCTGCAGCGAATCACAGTCAGCCGCCAGAGAGAAGCAAATGTAACCACAGGACATGTGACAGAGTTGATGGACACCCTATGTTCATCAATGGACAGAAAGTTCCACAGAATGGAATATCATTTTTATTGAACCTTTATTTAACTAGGCAAGTCAGTTAAGAACAAATTCTTATTTTCAATGAAGGCCTAGGAACAGTAATCACGTGCTATCAGAAACCGCTGCACTTGACCCCAGGTTTAAGAAGTTATCCTTCAGTGATGCCAGAGCGATTGATGAGGCTCTTCAAAGAATAACCTCAGCAGCAGGGATGGACAGCCCCAACAGTCAGCTGGCTCAGGCACCAGGAAGAAGAGGGATCAGATGGAGCAGAAGCACCAGCAGTAGTGCCTCAAACGTCTGCTGTTGGACTAGAGAGCATCTGGGGATGCAGCACGAAGGAATTCCTCCGCAGACCCCATAATGGAGGTCCGATCATTTGGAGGAGCCCCTCCTGCAGATCCTCTGAGCTGGTGGAAGAACAAGGCCTCTGTCTACCCACAGCTTACTAAAGTCATGACAGAGTGACTCTGCATAGTGGCCACACCTGTTCCCTCTGAGAGGGCCTTCTCGAAAACGGGACAAATAATCACTGAAAGAAACCGCATCAGCCCCTTGAAAGTGAGGCAGCTTGCATTTCTGAATGCAAATCTCTCATAAAAACGAAATATGGTCAGCATTGCAGTGTGCTGCTGGTTATAACATGGCAATAAAGAAGAGAGAGAAAAGAGGGACCAGTTTAATGTTTTAAGTGGGATGCTGCAGTTTTGCACATTGTTATTTATTTTTCTCTGATATGGTGCAATATTCTATTATGTTGTTCAGGTTGTATTAGTTTTGAATTGTTACATTTATATACACTGTTAATATACATTAAAAAAGTTATACTTTAAATGCACATTTGTAATAGCATCCTTATTTTTTACATTTATTTCAATTTCTGGGATGCTGCAGTTTTGCAAATTGTGATGTATTTGTCTTTGATATGGTGCAATATTCTAATATGCTGTTCAGGTTGTATTAGTTTTGAATGGTTAGATTTATATACACTTTGTTACAAATGTTATACTTTAAATGCAAATGTTTAGTAGCATTATTTTTCATAACAAACCAATGCATTTTTAAATACATTGTGGTTAAGGTAGGGTATGATTTAATGTAATAATTTAATTAGAATTGTTTTAACACCAATCCTAGTCAAACTATCGCAAAATACAAAACATATATTTTTTTAAAGAGCCGTTTGGAAGCCAAAAGAAGAAGCCAAAAGAAGAAGTTCAGCTTCTTGCTGAGCTGAACGAGCCGGCTCACTGAAAAGAGCCGGAATCACTAATTTCTGTTGTTTTGTGCGGATGCAGAATAAAAAAAGGCCCGCCCGCGCTGAAGACATATCAGTCCGCTAATAGTGAACTGGTTTTTAACTAAATGTATTTGAGTGTTTACCAGCATTTGTAACTTGAATCTGATAATGATGTGTACAAAAAAAGTTAATGTTGCTCGATATGTTTCCCGTTTCTTTAAATACTTTGCAAATGCAGCTTATTTCGATGTGAACACTGAAATGGTCTCTTCGTTAATTTTCAGTAGACTCTTATCTAGAGCAACGTATAGTGGTGAGTGTATACATTTCCGTACTAGTTCCCCTGTGGGAATCAAACCCACAATCCTAGTACTTCAAATCCTATGCTCTACCAACTGAGCCACATCCTCACAAACTACTTGACGTCTCGGTGTACTCAATTACTGTGTTGTGCATTGTTTTTTCTTCATGGTGGTGGAATGTCTGCAAGTGACCTCAGGTTCATAGCCTCTCATTATTTGGACGCTTCCTTTAAATTCTCCTTGTATTCATTCTCCTGGTTCAAACTACTTGAATTCGGAGCCATTCGGCTTCGGGAAAAACAGTGACTTGTCGAGATCTGGTGGTTGCATCTCTACATTTTCCCCCATCAACTGCATGCACTGGAAGAAATGAAAAAACATCAACAGTGTTATGGTCATGGTATAACAATGATGTTATGCTGTGGTATGCTATGCATAGTTCTTGCTTTAATATTTGTACATTTATGTTTCTAGAGCCATGCTGCAATTGAGCTTTGATTCACGTTTAGCTGGAGTATTTGGCTGTTTTGGCTTCCAGAGCCAATTCCCCATCAAAACAGAACATGTCAAATCCTTGGACTTTAAGGAGTGTCCATAATTAGCCTAGTGCTTGTGTAACAGTACTCTTCTTGCGTTGTGTACAATCAATCATCGACACGAACTCCAACGTGTAGCACCAGTCATGGAGATTTACTCTGATAGAAACAGCACAAAATTGCACGTCGTGCAATGCACGGCTCACCATCCAACTCTGCACTCTCGCACGCTGGTTTGATGCTTGTTCACTGGGCAATGTAGTTACCAAAATAATACAATTACAATATACAATATAATATCTTTAACAATGTACCTGATAGGAACAGCACAAAATTGCACGTCATGCAATGCACGGCTCACCATCCAACTCTGCACTCACGCACTGTACAAAATATACGAACCCCCCCACCAGACACAGTAAGTTGCAAGCTAGTATTAGCGGAAATTCTCTACAACAAAATGCACAACAAATATTCCCAAAAAAACGCTGGATCTTATGTGTGATGTTCGAATTACATTTACAAACAAATTGATATAAATTCTACATTTAAATCCTCACTTGGGAGTATAAAAATCACTTTTGACGTACAGTGCTTTGCAACCAACAACTTACCGCTAGTTTGGTGCTTGTTCACTGGGACGAATCTAACTGAAACATCCTCCCTCGTAAGCAAGCTACGCAAACCAGCCAATAAGATGCCATGTTGAGTAGGTGAAGGCAAGACAACTAAAACCAAAAACCCATTGGCTTAACAATAAAGTGGCAAGGGGAATCACCAATATAACCCTGTTACACTCCCCCCTACTGAATTCCACTTGAAAACAAAAATAATAAAAATACAAAACGGCACTGTGCAAACATACCAGATACAGAGACACTCAACATATGTACAGAATAATCCGGAGCAAAAAATGTTTTGACACCTATTTTTATACTACCTAAAGGAGAAAACTAAAAGGTAAATCTGTGTATATCAAGGATGCAGACCCTGCTTTAAAACAGTCACTAAATATTCCAGTCATTAGACTATTCTCCTTGAGAATCAGAGTGAAAAGCAGTTGATCAATCCCCTTAGCCCTCATAGGTAAACATGCCTGTTACATGCAAAGTACACTCAGTGACTTTAAAACATCCAAGTACTAAAATAAACAAGCATAAGAGACTTTATCATATGTCACATTACCATCCTGCAACCTCTAATCATGGTCACAGCTGAGACCACAAGGCTGTCATTCATGTCCTCAGACTGGCATTATCAGTTAACTGGCATTATCAGGTTGCGATGTACCGTCTCCTCCCGTCCAGTGGAGCTGTTCTGAATCTTAAAAGTGTGACTGTTAGCATTCAATTCAGTGACAAGGTAGACAGTATCCTCCCAACGGTCAGCGAGCTTCCGCTTTCTTCGCCCCACCTTGTTAGCCAGCAACACTCGATCCCCAATCTCCACTGGTGCTCCTCTGACTCTTCTGTCATAAAGGTCAGCATGCCTCTTCAACTGCTTCGCTGCAGATGCCTGTGCTGTATTCATGGCTTCTTTCAGATCTCTCCTCAAAGACTGAACAAACTGGTCATAGTCAACAACTTATGGGTTCTCTATGACAGAGCCAAAGACTATGTCAACAGGCAGTCTTGGCGTCTGTGACGACCCTCCCACTCTGTCTGCCGTATTCTGTCTTTGTTCTTGTTTCCTTATTAGGATGCCGGTGGGCGGAGTTGGGAGGGTCGTCAGCTACATGGGAAACACCTGGGCCCGGTGTCTCCCAGGATAAATAGACCTCTTCCACATTCATGGAAGAGACTCTCTCCATGCAGACACCTTTGTAGATTGTGTTGTGGTTCTTGGCGGCCTTTTGTTTGTTTGCTTTGGCACCTTTCATCACCCTGCATTATCACATTCATGCATGCAAAACACTCACTTACACTACTGATTACTGATTACACACACCATTGTATATTTTCCTTAGTTGCTTTAGTTAATAAATATATATTTTGTTACTCCTTATCTCCACGTTGTCTCCCTTTGTTACGGGCTTTGAACCGGTAACAAAAGCCTGTGGTCTCGTGGATTGTACAATTGTACGCAAACGTGAGGGACTTCAGCGCCTGAGGCCATCTGTGCTTTGCTCTCGTCGGCAGGGCCCGGATCATGTTTCCCAACATCCTATTCATCCTTTTGCAGGACCCGGAGGGTACGGCGTGGTATAAGACTTCTGAACACCTGCAACACTCAACAGTTTGGCTATTAAAGGGCTCTCAAAGTTGTCTCCCTGGTCTGAGTGTAGACGGCGATGCATCACGTAGACACAGAAATAGTTGTTCCACAACTGATGAGCTACTGACTTAGCAGACTCGTTCGGACACAAGAAGAAATTAGCCAATTTGGTAAAGTGGTCAGTAACAACGAGCACATCCAAGGAATTGTTTGAAGAATATTCTGCAGACCAAAAGTCTATGCACACTAGTTCAAGAGGCTCAGTTGTTATTATGCTCTCAAGAGGAGCTCTTGCTTCCGGATCAGGAGTCTTGCTCACGATGCATCTCCTGCAGCACTTCACATATGCTTTTACCTCCCTCTCCAGGCCATGCCAGAAGAACCTCTGTCTAGTCAGGTAGACTGTTCTCTGTTGGCCCTGGTGGCCAGCTTCATCATGGACACCCTTCAACACCATTGCTTTCATGGAGGCTGGAACCACATACAGATACATTTTCCTTTTTGTAACCACATTCTTCAAAACACGATACAGTGTACCCATATTCATGGTCAACTTGTCCCAACTTCTGAGGAGACACAAAACCTCAACACTCTCATGGGCACGCTCTCTCCGGGATGGTCTTCTCCCCCTCTCCACAAAGAAGATCACTCTGCTGATCACGTTGTCATCACGCTGCTTACTTATCAGTAGATCGTGTGGCAGAACATCGACATCGGTCTGCTCTGATGGCATATCAGCCTGTGGAAGCTGTGGCAACAGCAGTGCATGTGAGCCCACTTCACCCACCCAGGACCTGTGTGAATGAAGAACAGCTGCAACTTCATGTCTTGATAAAGCACCAGATGGGGGGGGTCAACAGTAGCCTGACAGCTAATGACCACTTCGTTGGAGTCAGAGGTTTTGTCAAAGGGGTGGCTGGACCAGCGAAACACATCTTGCACTGTCTGTGCGCACAGCGTTAGCTTCAGCTAGTAAGGTCTCGTACGGGACCCTTGTCGATGGAGTGCACTGGGTCGTACGAAGGGCTCTCTGCTCAAAGCATCTGCAACAACATTTATATTTCCAGGGATGTACTTAATGTCAAACGTGTACGGTGCCAGCTTGGCGACCCATCTCTGTTCACAAGCATCAAGCTTCGCTTTGGTCAGAATGTATGTCAAGGGATTATTATCCGTCCATACCGTGAACTGCTGTCCCCGTAGCCAGTGGTGGAACTTGTCACAGATAGCCCATTTCATGGCAAAGAACTCGAGCCTGTGCGCAGGATACCTCGACTGCGCATAACTGAGGGACTTGCTCGCGAAGGCTATAGGTCTCGCTGTAGCTCCCTGTTCCTGCACCCGGGGCAGCACAGCACCTAAGCCGTTGCTGGACGCATCCACCGAGAGTAGAAAGGGTTTGTTGGGGTGGGCCAACAAAACCTGGTCCAGTAAGGCTTGCTTTAGCTGGAATAAGGCCTGTGTGCATTCTGTTGTCCCATCGGCAGCCGTCAACTTCCTGACAGGTGAGCGTCGCTGCTTTTTCCAGCGTGGAGCCTTTGTGTCCAGTAGTCAATCCAAAGAGAGGCTTTGCGATGGTCGAGCAACCTTCAATGAACTGTTGATAATACACCACCATCCCAAGGAATGACCTCAATTTCTTCTAAGATGTAATGTCAGTGCCATCTTTCATCAGATCGGCTTCTGTTACTCCTGTAATGGCCCTCACCTTCTCAGGGTCTGTAGCTACACCATCCGCACTAGTGATATGCCCCAGAAACTTCACAGACCTCTGCAGAAAGTTGCACTTTTTTGGCACCAACTTCAGGTTGTGAGCCTTGAGACGCTCAAAAAACATTTCCAGGCGCTGTATAGCCAGATCTTCAGTGGACGCATAGACCAAGACATTGTCAAGGTAACACAGCAGGCTAAGAAAGTTCTGATCCCCCAAAGACGTTTAGCATCATCCTCATAAAGGTTGCAGGACTATTACATAACCCCTGTGGCATACGATTGTATTCATACAATCCAAATTGCGACGTAAAAGCTGTGAATCTCCGGTCATCCTCATGCACTTCCACATTGTAGTAGTCAGAGGTAAGGTCCATTGTCAAGAAAAAGGCATTTCCACCTAAAGCAGTCAACGCGTCAGCCTGGTGAGGGAGTGGTTGGGCGTCTTTGATGGTGCGAGCATTAAGCAAATGAAAATAAGTACAGTCTCAGGTCTCCAGACTTTTTCCATACAAGGACATGGGGAGAGGCGAATTCACTACTAGATTTCCTTATGATTTCACATTCTTCCATCTCATTCAATGCTTGTTTGAGCTTCTCATAATGATTTTGTGAAAGGCGTCGGTAGGGCATCCAAAAGGGTTTCTCATCACTTAGTTGAATGTGGTGAAGACATCCGGAAGCTTTTCCACAATCCAGCTTGTGCCTGGAAAAAAATGGACTGGTAGTCAGCTATGAGCTGGATGAGTTTCTTCTTACCAGCAGGAGACACTTGACAGGAATCGACATCAATATCAGTCAAACCTAAGTCACATAAGACCTCAGGACTGCTTGAACTGTCAGGTTTGTCAGTATCGTGAAGTTGGCTGGAACCGTCATCAGTCAGTGTCAAGTCATCTTAGCAGTCAGTGAATATATCAGCCGTTCTCTGCACTTGCTGCTGTAAAGCTGCTGATGAACCATCATTCACACACGAACAGTCAAAATCCTCTAGAGCCATGCAAGGAAAGACATCGGCTAGAGTGGCGTTTCGTCTCAATGTCACTGTCTTCTGAGAAGGGTTTATCACTCTAACAGGGAGCCACCCACCCCCCCCGCAATAGAGCTACTGTCCTCCCTACCAGTATTGACCTTGGTGTTGACCTTGAACTGCTGGGCTCAATGAGAACAGCACTGCTCACTGATAGATTCAGCGTTGTGTTTTCGTAGTCTGCCCCAGACTAAGTGCTCCTGCATAGGCTCTAGAGTCACAGCCCGTTTTAGTCTCACAGTTCCAACTGTGTCAGGTACTTCACTGTCTCAATCTCTCCACATTAGCCATCATGTCGATTAGCTTGCTCTCCTCACCCCCGTCACACACAGGAGTATAAACCCTCTTTCAGAGATCTCCATTAATCTTCAAGTGGCGAATCAAGTGCTTTAGGAGATTGCTGCCCAAGATGAGGTCATCACTCTGGCCTTCAACCACTAGTGTAGGCACGGCAACTCTACATCCGTACACCTCCACCTCCAGCTCACATACTCCCAAAGGCCTCGTCTTCAACCCTCCACAACCAACCAAGACTACCTCTGTAGGACTCAATGATGGACTTTTCAACACTCTGCATGCAACAGTTCAGGTAAGACCCTAGAACTCAAGGTACAAGCCATGGACCCACTGTCAAGCATAGCTCTCACTTCCACTTCTCCTCCTATTAACACCTTGGCATAGAATAAATCATCATATGGGGAAAGTTTCTGGGTGTTCTGCATTATGATACTTGTCTCCATTTCGTCACAAACACTTTTATATACAGACTCCAAATCAACAGCTCTCACCGATGGGGACTCTACAAAAGGCCCAACACTCTCCCCTTCTACATACAGGCCTACTAGTTTTCCGGGAGCTGAGCAGTGATTATTGTAGGGACTCCACCAGCTGTGCTCAGAGCTGCGACCTTGGGGCACTGAGAGCGTGCGTGGCCAGCGACATGACAAAGAAAGCAGAGGTGATTGGCCCTGCAGTGAAAGTAAGTATCATGTCCAGCATCCCCGCACACGTTACATGGCCCATTAGACTTCACTCTGCTCCTATTCCCTTTTTAGAACTTACGGTCAGACTGTTGTGGCCTCTGCTCCAGCACACGCTCCAGCATTGCAAGGATAGTCTGAGCTAGCTAAGGCAACGCATTAGGTATTTCCATGTGGGGCCTCACAGCAGGCATGGTGATTGGCAAGACAGCACCAACTTCCTGCTTCATTGTTGCGATGGCTGGGGTCCCTTTAGATAAGTGAGAGTACCTCCGCTCCCTCCTGTATTCATCCAACCTCTCATGAACATCTGCAGCGGTCCACTGCTGTAAAAACTAGCGGGCCTGCTAGTGATAGTGGTGGAGCCAGCATCTCCACTATCCACTCAGTCAAGTAGGCCTACTCTGCGAAACACAGCAACGCAGTCTTCTATGGACCAGTTTATGCCAAAGTCTATGTCTGTAGCAAAACTTGATATTGCATTGGCTAAAATGATTATCACCGATTTCCAGCCATTTTCGATCGTGGAGGATAGAGCTTTTAGAAATTATAGCAACAGTCTAAATCCAATGTACACAATTTCAAGAAGGAAACCCCTTTAAAAAAAAACTGTACGAGAGCACACAGGCTTCAGTGCGGGAAAGAATCCAAAAAGCTACTGCAGTTTGCCTTACCACTGACTGCTGGACATCAAGGGTAATCACTTCTTACATGTCAGTTACATGTCACTTCATTGAAGATTTTTCGATATCTAGCTGTCTTCTGGACTGCTTTGAGTTCAGGAACAGACACATCTCAGAAAACTTGGCAGAGGAACTGTTGAGTGTCCAGAGAATGGCAAGTAGATGGAACAATGGTATTTTGTGTTAGCGACAATGTAGCTAACATAATCAAATCCATGAACATTTTAAAATGGACCCATCATCCATGTCTTCCCCACACAATCAACCTGATTGTAAGAGATGCTCTGAAGGTGATGAAGCCCACTGTGAACAAAGTGAAAGCAGCTGTGGAATACTTCCACAGGAGCACAGTAGGTGCTGAAAAACTAAAGTCTACACAACGCCAGATGGGGATGCCTGAGCTGAGGCCTAAACAAGACTGCACTACAAGGTGGAATTCAACATTTTATCCCGGCCATTGTCAATGCACCTGTTGATGCTCTGACCCAAGAGGAATGGGAGGTAGTGGAGGAGGTGTGCAGTCCTGGAACCCTTTGAGCAGGTCACTGTGGAGATCAGTGGAGAGAGGTACAGTAAGCAGTTATTACTACATCATTATTTAATCCAGTATTATATATGTATATGAGCAGTAGATTAGAATGTAGTATCAGTAGACAAAACATGAACCTGAACTAATAAGTTACTGTTCTTTCTTTTCAGCTATGTAACAGCCTCAAAAATGATACTCCTGTGTAAGGGTCTGCAGCGAATCACAGTCAGCCGCCAGAGAGAAGCAAATGTAACCACAGGACATGTGACAGAGTTGATGGACACCCTATGTTCATCAATGGACAGAAAGTTCCACAGAATGGAATATCATTTTTATTGAACCTTTATTTAACTAGGCAAGTCAGTTAAGAACAAATTCTTATTTTCAATGAAGGCCTAGGAACAGTAATCACGTGCTATCAGAAACCGCTGCACTTGACCCCAGGTTTAAGAAGTTATCCTTCAGTGATGCCAGAGCGATTGATGAGGCTCTTCAAAGAATAACCTCAGCAGCAGGGATGGACAGCCCCAACAGTCAGCTGGCTCAGGCACCAGGAAGAAGAGGGATCAGATGGAGCAGAAGCACCAGCAGTAGTGCCTCAAACGTCTGCTGTTGGACTAGAGAGCATCTGGGGATGCAGCACGAAGGAATTCCTCCGCAGACCCCATAATGGAGGTCCGATCATTTGGAGGAGCCCCTCCTGCAGATCCTCTGAGCTGGTGGAAGAACAAGGCCTCTGTCTACCCACAGCTTACTAAAGTCATGACAGAGTGACTCTGCATAGTGGCCACACCTGTTCCCTCTGAGAGGGCCTTCTCGAAAACGGGACAAATAATCACTGAAAGAAACCGCATCAGCCCCTCGAAAGTGAGGCAGCTTGCATTTCTGAATGCAAATCTCTCATAAAAACGAAATATGGTCAGCATTGCTATGTGCTGCTGGTTATAACATGGCAATAAAGAAGAGAGAGAAAAGAGGGACCAGTTTAATGTTTTAACTGGGATGCTGTAGTTTTGCACATTGTTATTTATTTTTCTTTGATATGGTGCAATATTCTATTATTATGTTGTTCAGGTTGTATTAGTTTTGAATTGTTACATTTATATACACTGTTAATATACATTAAAAAAGTTATACTTTAAATGCACATTTGTAATAGCATCCTTATTTTTTACATTTATTTCAATTTCTGGGATGCTGCAGTTTTGCAAATTGTGATGTATTTGTCTTTGATATGGTGCAATATTCTAATATGCTGTTCAGGTTGTATTAGTTTTGAATGGTTAGATTTATATACACTTTGTTACAAATGTTATACTTTAAATGCAAATGTTTAGTAGCATTATTTTTCATAACAAACCAATGCATTTTTAAATACATTGTGGTTAAGGTAGGGTATGATTTAATGTAATAATTTAATTAGAATTGTTTTAACACCAATCCTAGTCAAACTATCGCAAAATACAAAACATATATTTTTTTAAAGAGCCGTTTGGAAGCCAAAAGAAGAAGCCAAAAGAAGAAGTTCAGCTTCTTGCTGAGCTGAACGAGCCGGCTCACTGAAAAGAGCCGGAATCACTAATTTCTGTTGTTTTGTGCGGATGCAGAATAAAAAAAGGCCCGCCCGCGCTGAAGACATATCAGTCCGCTAATAGTGAACTGGTTTTTAACTAAATGTATTTGAGTGTTTACCAGCATTTGTAACTTGAATCTGATAATGATGTGTACAAAAAAAGTTAATGTTGCTCGATATGTTTCCCGTTTCTTTAAATACTTTGCAAATGCAGCTTATTTCGATGTGAACACTGAAATGGTCTCTTCGTTCATTTTCAGTAGACTCTTATCTAGAGCAACGTATAGTGGTGAGTGTATACATTTCCGTACTAGTTCCCCTGTGGGAATCAAACCCACAATCCTAGTACTTCAAATCCTATGCTCTACCAACTGAGCCACATCCTCACAAACTACTTGACGTCTCGGTGTACTCAATTACTGTGTTGTGCATTGTTTTTTCTTCATGGTGGTGGAATGTCTGCAAGTGACCTCAGGTTCATAGCCTCTCATTATTTGGACGCTTCCTTTAAATTCTCCTTGTATTCATTCTCCTGGTTCAAACTACTTGAATTCGGAGCCATTCGGCTTCGGGAAAAACAGTGACTTGTCGAGATCTGGTGGTTGCATCTCTACATTTTCCCCCATCAACTGCATGCACTGGAAGAAATGAAAAAACATCAACAGTGTTATGGTCATGGTATAACAATGATGTTATGCTGTGGTATGCTATGCATAGTTCTTGCTTTAATATTTGTACATTTATGTTTCTAGAGCCATGCTGCAATTGAGCTTTGATTCACGTTTAGCTGGAGTATTTGGCTGTTTTGGCTTCCAGAGCCAATTCCCCATCAAAACAGAACATGTCAAATCCTTGGACTTTAAGGAGTGTCCATAATTAGCCTAGTGCTTGTGTAACAGTACTCTTCTTGCGTTGTGTACAATCAATCATCGACACGAACTCCAACGTGTAGCACCAGTCATGGAGATTTACTCTGATAGAAACAGCACAAAATTGCACGTCGTGCAATGCACGGCTCACCATCCAACTCTGCACTCTCGCACGCTGGTTTGATGCTTGTTCACTGGGCAATGTAGTTACCAAAATAATACAATTACAATATACAATATAATATCTTTAACAATGTACCTGATAGGAACAGCACAAAATTGCACGTCATGCAATGCACGGCTCACCATCCAACTCTGCACTCACGCACTGTACAAAATATACGAACCCCCCCACCAGACACAGTAAGTTGCAAGCTAGTATTAGCGGGAATTCTCTACAACAAAATGCACAACAAATATTCCCAAAAAAACGCTGGATCTTATGTGTGATGTTCGAATTACATTTACAAACAAATTGATATAAATTCTACATTTAAATCCTCACTTGGGAGTATAAAAATCACTTTTGACGTACAGTGCTTTGCAACCAACAACTTACCGCTAGTTTGGTGCTTGTTCACTGGGACGAATCTAACTGAAACATCCTCCCTCGTAAGCAAGCTACGCAAACCAGCCAATAAGATGCCATGTTGAGTAGGTGAAGGCAAGACAACTAAAACCAAAAACCCATTGGCTTAACAATAAAGTGGCAAGGGGAATCACCAATATAACCCTGTTACACTCCCCCCTACTGAATTCCACTTGAAAACAAAAATAATAAAAATACAAAACGGCACTGTGCAAACATACCAGATACAGAGACACTCAACATATGTACAGAATAATCCGGAGCAAAAAATGTTTTGACACCTATTTTTATACTACCTAAAGGAGAAAACTAAAAGGTAAATCTGTGTATATCAAGGATGCAGACCCTGCTTTAAAACAGTCACTAAATATTCCAGTCATTAGACTATTCTCCTTGAGAATCAGAGTGAAAAGCAGTTGATCAATCCCCTTAGCCCTCATAGGTAAACATGCCTGTTACATGCAAAGTACACTCAGTGACTTTAAAACATCCAAGTACTAAAATAAACAAGCATAAGAGACTTTATCATATGTCACATTACCATCCTGCAACCTCTAATCATGGTCACAGCTGAGACCACAAGGCTGTCATTCATGTCCTCAGACTGGCATTATCAGTTAACTGGCATTATCAGGTTGCGATGTACCGTCTCCTCCCGTCCAGTGGAGCTGTTCTGAATCTTAAAAGTGTGACTGTTAGCATTCAATTCAGTGACAAGGTAGACAGTATCCTCCCAACGGTCAGCGAGCTTCCGCTTTCTTCGCCCCACCTTGTTAGCCAGCAACACTCGATCCCCAATCTCCACTGGTGCTCCTCTGACTCTTCTGTCATAAAGGTCAGCATGCCTCTTCAACTGCTTCGCTGCAGATGCCTGTGCTGTATTCATGGCTTCTTTCAGATCTCTCCTCAAAGACTGAACAAACTGGTCATAGTCAACAACTTATGGGTTCTCTATGACAGAGCCAAAGACTATGTCAACAGGCAGTCTTGGCGTCTGTGACGACCCTCCCACTCTGTCTGCCGTATTCTGTCTTTGTTCTTGTTTCCTTATTAGGATGCCGGTGGGCGGAGTTGGGAGGGTCGTCAGCTACATGGGAAACACCTGGGCCCGGTGTCTCCCAGGATAAATAGACCTCTTCCACATTCATGGAAGAGACTCTCTCCATGCAGACACCTTTGTAGATTGTGTTGTGGTTCTTGGCGGCCTTTTGTTTGTTTGCTTTGGCACCTTTCATCACCCTGCATTATCACATTCATGCATGCAAAACACTCACTTACACTACTGATTACTGATTACACACACCATTGTATATTTTCCTTAGTTGCTTTAGTTAATAAATATATATTTTGTTACTCCTTATCTCCACGTTGTCTCCCTTTGTTACGGGCTTTGAACCGGTAACAAAAGCCTGTGGTCTCGTGGATTGTACAATTGTACGCAAACGTGAGGGACTTCAGCGCCTGAGGCCATCTGTGCTTTGCTCTCGTCGGCAGGGCCCGGATCATGTTTCCCAACATCCTATTCATCCTTTTGCAGGACCCGGAGGGTACGGCGTGGTATAAGACTTCTGAACACCTGCAACACTCAACAGTTTGGCTATTAAAGGGCTCTCAAAGTTGTCTCCCTGGTCTGAGTGTAGACGGCGATGCATCACGTAGACACAGAAATAGTTGTTCCACAACTGATGAGCTACTGACTTAGCAGACTCGTTCGGACACAAGAAGAAATGAGCCAATTTGGTAAAGTGGTCAGTAACAACGAGCACATCCAAGGAATTGTTTGAAGAATATTCTGCAGACCAAAAGTCTATGCACACTAGTTCAAGAGGCTCAGTTGTTATTATGCTCTCAAGAGGAGCTCTTGCTTCCGGATCAGGAGTCTTGCTCACGATGCATCTCCTGCAGCACTTCACATATGCTTTTACCTCCCTCTCCAGGCCATGCCAGAAGAACCTCTGTCTAGTCAGGTAGACTGTTCTCTGTTGGCCCTGGTGGCCAGCTTCATCATGGACACCCTTCAACACCATTGCTTTCATGGAGGCTGGAACCACATACAGATACATTTTCCTTTTTGTAACCACATTCTTCAAAACACGATACAGTGTACCCATATTCATGGTCAACTTGTCCCAACTTCTGAGGAGACACAAAACCTCAACACTCTCATGGGCACGCTCTCTCCGGGATGGTCTTCTCCCCCTCTCCACAAAGAAGATCACTCTGCTGATCACGTTGTCATCACGCTGCTTACTTATCAGTAGATCGTGTGGCAGAACATCGACATCGGTCTGCTCTGATGGCATATCAGCCTGTGGAAGCTGTGGCAACAGCAGTGCATGTGAGCCCACTTCACCCACCCAGGACCTGTGTGAATGAAGAACAGCTGCAACTTCATGTCTTGATAAAGCACCAGATGGGGGGGGTCAACAGTAGCCTGACAGCTAATGACCACTTCGTTGGAGTCAGAGGTTTTGTCAAAGGGGTGGCTGGACCAGCGAAACACATCTTGCACTGTCTGTGCGCACAGCGTTAGCTTCAGCTAGTAAGGTCTCGTACGGGACCCTTGTCGATGGAGTGCACTGGGTCGTACGAAGGGCTCTCTGCTCAAAGCATCTGCAACAACATTTATATTTCCAGGGATGTACTTAATGTCAAACGTGTACGGTGCCAGCTTGGCGACCCATCTCTGTTCACAAGCATCAAGCTTCGCTTTGGTCAGAATGTATGTCAAGGGATTATTATCCGTCCATACCGTGAACTGCTGTCCCCGTAGCCAGTGGTGGAACTTGTCACAGATAGCCCATTTCATGGCAAAGAACTCGAGCCTGTGCGCAGGATACCTCGACTGCGCATAACTGAGGGACTTGCTCGCGAAGGCTATAGGTCTCGCTGTAGCTCCCTGTTCCTGCACCCGGGGCAGCACAGCACCTAAGCCGTTGCTGGACGCATCCACCGAGAGTAGAAAGGGTTTGTTGGGGTGGGCCAACAAAACCTGGTCCAGTAAGGCTTGCTTTAGCTGGAATAAGGCCTGTGTGCATTCTGTTGTCCCATCGGCAGCCGTCAACTTCCTGACAGGTGAGCGTCGCTGCTTTTTCCAGCGTGGAGCCTTTGTGTCCAGTAGTCAATCCAAAGAGAGGCTTTGCGATGGTCGAGCAACCTTCAATGAACTGTTGATAATACACCACCATCCCAAGGAATGACCTCAATTTCTTCTAAGATGTAATGTCAGTGCCATCTTTCATCAGATCGGCTTCTGTTACTCCTGTAATGGCCCTCACCTTCTCAGGGTCTGTAGCTACACCATCCGCACTAGTGATATGCCCCAGAAACTTCACAGACCTCTGCAGAAAGTTGCACTTTTTTGGCACCAACTTCAGGTTGTGAGCCTTGAGACGCTCAAAAAACATTTCCAGGCGCTGTATAGCCAGATCTTCAGTGGACGCATAGACCAAGACATTGTCAAGGTAACACAGCAGGCTAAGAAAGTTCTGATCCCCCAAAGACGTTTAGCATCATCCTCATAAAGGTTGCAGGACTATTACATAACCCCTGTGGCATACGATTGTATTCATACAATCCAAATTGCGACGTAAAAGCTGTGAATCTCCGGTCATCCTCATGCACTTCCACATTGTAGTAGTCAGAGGTAAGGTCCATTGTCAAGAAAAAGGCATTTCCACCTAAAGCAGTCAACGCGTCAGCCTGGTGAGGGAGTGGTTGGGCGTCTTTGATGGTGCGAGCATTAAGCAAATGAAAATAAGTACAGTCTCAGGTCTCCAGACTTTTTCCATACAAGGACATGGGGAGAGGCGAATTCACTACTAGATTTCCTTATGATTTCACATTCTTCCATCTCATTCAATGCTTGTTTGAGCTTCTCATAATGATTTTGTGAAAGGCGTCGGTAGGGCATCCAAAAGGGTTTCTCATCACTTAGTTGAATGTGGTGAAGACATCCGGAAGCTTTTCCACAATCCAGCTTGTGCCTGGAAAAAAATGGACTGGTAGTCAGCTATGAGCTGGATGAGTTTCTTCTTACCAGCAGGAGACACTTGACAGGAATCGACATCAATATCAGTCAAACCTAAGTCACATAAGACCTCAGGACTGCTTGAACTGTCAGGTTTGTCAGTATCGTGAAGTTGGCTGGAACCGTCATCAGTCAGTGTCAAGTCATCTTAGCAGTCAGTGAATATATCAGCCGTTCTCTGCACTTGCTGCTGTAAAGCTGCTGATGAACCATCATTCACACACGAACAGTCAAAATCCTCTAGAGCCATGCAAGGAAAGACATCGGCTAGAGTGGCGTTTCGTCTCAATGTCACTGTCTTCTGAGAAGGGTTTATCACTCTAACAGGGAGCCACCCACCCCCCCGCAATAGAGCTACTGTCCTCCCTACCAGTATTGACCTTGGTGTTGACCTTGAACTGCTGGGCTCAATGAGAACAGCACTGCTCACTGATAGATTCAGCGTTGTGTTTTCGTAGTCTGCCCCAGACTAAGTGCTCCTGCATAGGCTCTAGAGTCACAGCCCGTTTTAGTCTCACAGTTCCAACTGTGTCAGGTACTTCACTGTCTCAATCTCTCCACATTAGCCATCATGTCGATTAGCTTGCTCTCCTCACCCCCGTCACACACAGGAGTATAAACCCTCTTTCAGAGATCTCCATTAATCTTCAAGTGGCGAATCAAGTGCTTTAGGAGATTGCTGCCCAAGATGAGGTCATCACTCTGGCCTTCAACCACTAGTGTAGGCACGGCAACTCTACATCCGTACACCTCCACCTCCAGCTCACATACTCCCAAAGGCCTCGTCTTCAACCCTCCACAACCAACCAAGACTACCTCTGTAGGACTCAATGATGGACTTTTCAACACTCTGCATGCAACAGTTCAGGTAAGACCCTAGAACTCAAGGTACAAGCCATGGACCCACTGTCAAGCATAGCTCTCACTTCCACTTCTCCTCCTATTAACACCTTGGCATAGAATAAATCATCATATGGGGAAAGTTTCTGGGTGTTCTGCATTATGATACTTGTCTCCATTTCGTCACAAACACTTTTATATACAGACTCCAAATCAACAGCTCTCACCGATGGGGACTCTACAAAAGGCCCAACACTCTCCCCTTCTACATGCAGGCCTACTAGTTTTCCGGGAGCTGAGCAGTGATTATTGTAGGGACTCCACCAGCTGTGCTCAGAGCTGCGACCTTGGGGCACTGAGAGCGTGCGTGGCCAGCGACATGACAAAGAAAGCAGAGGTGATTGGCCCTGCAGTGAAAGTAAGTATCATGTCCAGCATCCCCGCACACGTTACATGGCCCATTAGACTTCACTCTGCTCCTATTCCCTTTTTAGAACTTACGGTCAGACTGTTGTGGCCTCTGCTCCAGCACACGCTCCAGCATTGCAAGGATAGTCTGAGCTAGCTAAGGCAACGCATTAGGTATTTCCATGTGGGGCCTCACAGCAGGCATGGTGATTGGCAAGACAGCACCAACTTCCTGCTTCATTGTTGCGATGGCTGGGGTCCCTTTAGATAAGTGAGAGTACCTCCGCTCCCTCCTGTATTCATCCAACCTCTCATGAACATCTGCAGCGGTCCACTGCTGTAATGGCTTGCACTTAAAGATAAGCGACAGTTCAGCATTAGGGCAATGTCTGATGAACATGACTGTGAGCTCACAGTCTCTTTAGACAATCTTCAGCAACCTCCATAGCCCTGTTCAGTCTAAGCCAATATTCAAATGGTTGTACATCAGTCAGAGATAATGTGGCATAAAAGTCAGGGAGGGGCATGCTTGAAAAAGCAGTGTCCCTAAAATGTTGTTTCAGTATGTCAAAGATGGGACTCTGGCATTTAGATAAATCAACGGAGGGATTGCTAAGTATGCCCACTTTAACAACATTGCGGGCCCTTCCCATAAACCTACCCATAACCTCAACTGCTTGGTCCATCACAGATACGCGCTCTTACGCATGTAAACCATGACCATATCCTCCCACTCATGCACTGTGCACAGAGCCATCCCCCCGAAAGTACACCGGTTCCCTGATATCAGACCCCTAGAGCTGCATGCATTTCCCATAACATTGTCCCCAACATGTCCAACAATGGCCTTTGACTCTAAACAGGAGGCAATGTTCTCCCCAATGGAATGACCAATCTGCTGTACTATGTCTGCTATGATATCCATGGAGACCTCCCCACTCCCTGTATTTGGCAAAACTCTTTCATACACATCCTTGTGCGTTTCCATGGGTAAACTATCATCAAAACTCCCAAAACCCTCCAGTTTTTAGGCATAGAAGAAACTGGAATTTTGGCTGAACCCATACCCATACCAACAGATTAAATGTCAGGAAACTCCTACCTCTCCCAACACTTTCCATCTTAACAATGGAAAATCAACACACTAATTTTAAAATGTAAATAGCAAAAAATTATATATTTTTTTAACCTCACGTCATAATAACCTCTAACATAATCTAACCTATATATAGTACACTGGTAAAGCTCACCCTACTTATTTCAGATATACGTTAGAATTACAAATAAACAAGTAACACAAAAGTTATATCGTTTATCTGTGAAGAGAGTCTCAACCAGAGAAATCATCCATTTCGATAATAAAACAACAGTGCCCTCTTGTGGCGAAATGCGATAAACTGCACCAGCAACGTCTTATCTGATTCTTCAACGGCAACCACGGCGAAGTTCTGAGATGGAAATCCAGCGAAGGATGATCCGATCCAGAAGAACGGTCACGGCACCACTGTAACAGTACTCTTCTTGCGTTTGGTTGAATAACCTCATCAAAAGTCCCTCTGGGAAAAAAAACTCAGATGATTTCTGCGTTTCAGACAACTGGATTTTATTTTGCGGATGATTTACAGCAGTTGCAGTTTAGTGGATTCTTGCATGTGCGATCTTGTCCTCCTCTCTTTGGTGTCGCGCTACAGTGTAGTACAGCCTTCTTGGAAATATGATGCAACTGCAACAAGTATTTACTGATTTCCCTCGTTTGGCCGACTATAGTCTAAAAACACTATAGAATTACATTTAGACTGGGGCTTTCTTCCCGTTCTACCTCGTACTTTCAAAATGTAGACTATACATAGTTTGATCAATCACACCAGAGACGACTCATCTCATATTTAGCTTGTTTTCCTCATGACATCATGTGATGCCAAATCAATAACGAATGTGTTTGATTAATGCAAAAATTCCAACTATATAAGCTCATTCCTTATCTCATCAAAAGACTCCAATGAACAATAGATAATTTTGTCATGCACTGGCATCACTATGCATATCATCTTTTTTCCTTTACAATCCAACTCCAGGACTATGATGGCCTGGTGGTTCGATCAACAACAAAGGTGACAGCTGATGTCATCAAAGCTGCTGGTAACCTCAAAATCATTGGAAGAGCTGGGACAGGCGTTGACAATGTGGATGTGGATGCTGCCACTATAAAGGGCATAATTGTCATGAAGTAAGTTTGCAAAATAATAGTGTCATTCGTTAAGTCGTTGATAAATCCGTGTATCGTTTTAAGGAAACTCCTACAGTTGAAGTCAGAAGTTTACATGCACCTTAGCCAAACATATTTAAAGTACATTTTTTACCATTTCTGACATTTAATCCTAGTAATAATTCCCTGTCTTAGGTCAGTTAGGATCACCACTTCATTTTAAGAATGTGAAATGTCAAGAATAATAGTAGAGAGTGATTTATTTCAGCTTTGATTTCTTTCATCACATTCCCAGTGGGTCAGAAGTTTACATACACTCAATTAGTATTTGGTAGCATTGCCTTTAAATTGTTTCACTTGGGTCAAATATTTTGGGTAACCTTCCACAAGCTTCCCACAATAAGTTGGGTGAATTTTGTCCCATTCCTCCTGACAGAGCTGGTGTATCTGAGTCAGGTTTGTAGGCCTCCTTGCTCGCACATACTTTTTCAATTCTGCCCACAAATTATCTATAGGATTGAAGTCAGGGCTTTGTGATGGCCACTCCAATACCTTGATTTTGTTGACCTTAAGCCATTTTGCCACAACTTTGGAAGTATGCTTGGGGTCATTGTCCATTTGGAAGACCCATTTGCGACCAAGCCTTGAGATGTTGCTTCAATATATCAAAAGAATTTTCTACCTCATGATGCCATCTATTTTGTGAAGTGCACCAGTCCCTACTGCAGCAAAGCACCCCCACAACATGATGCTGCCACCCCTGTGCTTGACGGTTGGGATAAAAATCCGAAAAAAATCAGAAAAAAAATCAGAAAAAAATCGGAAAAAAATCGGAAAAAAATCGGAAAAAAATCGGAAAAAAATCCTAAAAAAATCGGAAAAAAAATCGCAAAAAATCGCAAAAAATCTGAAAAAAAATCGAAAAAAATCGGAAAAAATCGGAAAAAATCGGAAAAAAATCTGAAAAAAAATCTGAAAAAAATCTGAAAAAAATCGGAAAAAAATCGGAAAAAATCGGAAAAAAATCAGAAAAAAATCAGAAAAAAATTGAAAAAAAAATCGGAAAAATCTGAAAAAAAATCGGAAAAAATCTGAAAAAAATCTGAAAAAATCCGAAAAAAATCTAAAAAAATCCGAAAAAAATCCGAAAAAAATCGGAAAAAAAATTTGAAAAAATTGGAAAAAATTGGAAAAAATCCGAAAAAAATCGGAAAAAAAATCGGAAAAAAATTGGAAAAAAATCGGAAAAAAATCCTAAAAAATCGGAAAAAGAATCGGAAAAAATCGGAAAAAATCTGAAAAAATCTGAAAAAAATCTGAAAAAATCTGAAAAAAATCCTAAAAAAAAATCGGAAAAAAAATTGGAAAAAAATCCTAAAAAAATCGGAAAAAAAATCGGAAAAAAATCTGTTAAAATCCTAAAAAAAATCTGAAAAAATCGAAAAAAAATCCTAAAAAAATCGGAAAAAATCGGAAAAAATCGGAAAAAAATCGGAAAAAAATCCTAAAAAAATCTGAAAAAAAATCTGAAAAAATCGGAAAAAATCCGAAAAAAATCCGGAAAAAAATCGGAAAAAATCGGAAAAAAATCGGAAAAAAATCGGGAAAAAATCGGAAAAAATATCGGGGAAAAAATCGAAAAAAATCGGAAAAAAAATCGGAAAAAATCTGAAAACCTGAAAAAAATCGGAAAAAAATCGGAAAAAATCGGAAAAAATCGGACAAAATCGGAAAAAATCGGAAAAAAAATCGGAAAAAATCGGAAAAAAAATCGGACAAAATCGGAAAAAATCGGAAAAAAAATCGGAAAAAAAATCGGACAAAATCGGAAAAAATCGGAAAAAAATCGGAAAAAATCGGAAAAAAATCCGAAAAAAATCGGAAAAAAAATCGGAAAAAATTTGAAAAAATTGGAAAAAAATTTGGAAAAAATTGGAAAAAGTTGGAAAAAATCCGAAAAAAATCGGAAAAAAAATCGGAGAAAATTTGAAAAAATTGGAAAAAATCCGAAAAAAATCGGAAAAAAAATCGGAAAAAAATCGGAAAAAAATCGGAAAAAATCGGAAAAAAATCCTAAAAAATCCTAAAAAATCGGAAAAAAATCCTAAAAAAATCGGAAAAAAAATCTGAAAAAATCTGAAAAAATCGGAAAAAAATCCGAAAAAAAATCGGAAAAAATCGGAAAAAAATCGGAAAAAATCTGAAAACCTGAAAAAAATCGGAAAAAATCGGAAAAAATCGGGAAAAAAATCGGAAAAAAATCGGGAAAAAAATCGGAAAAAAATCATAAAAAGATCGGAAAAAAAATCGGCAAAAATCGGCAAAAAATCTGTTAAAATCCTAAAAAAAAAATCAGAAAAAAATCGCAAAAAAAATCTGAAAAAAATCTGAAAAAAATCCGAAAAAAATCGGAAAAAAATCGGAAAAAAAATCGGAAAAAATCGGAAAAAAATCGGAAAAAAATCGGGAAAAAAATCGGACAAAATCGGAAAAAATCAGAAAAAAAATCGGAAAAAATCTGAAAAAAATCTGAAAAAAATCGGAAAAAAATCTGAAAAAAATCTGAAAAAAAATCGGAGAAAATCGTGAAAAAAATGGAAAAAAAAATCGGAAAAAATCGGAAAAAAATCGGAACAAAATCGGGAAAAAAATCGGACAAAATCGGAAAAAAAATTCGGACAAAATTCGGAAAAAATCGGAAAAAAATTTCGGAAAAAAATCGGAAAAAAATCGGAAAAAATCGGAAAAAATATCGGAAAAAAATCGGAAAAAAATCCTAAAAAATCGGAAAAAAAATCTGAAAAAATCTGAAAAAATCTGAAAAAATCTGAAAAAAATCTTAAAAAATCGGAAACAAATCCTAAAAAAAATCGGAAAAAAAATCGGAAAAAAAAATAGGAAAAAAATTATAAAAAGATCGGAAAAAAATCAGAAAAAATCAGAAAAAAATCTGTTAAAATCCTAAAAAAAAAATCTGAAAAAAATCGCAAAAAAAATCGGAAAAAATCGGAAAAAAAATCGGACAAAATCGGAAAAAATCGGAAAAAAAATCGGAAAAAAAATCGGACAAAATCGGAAAAAATCGGAAAAAAATCGGAAAAAATCGGAAAAAAATCCGAAAAAAATCGGAAAAAAAATCGGAAAAAATTTGAAAAAATTGGAAAAAAATTTGGAAAAAATTGGAAAAAATTGGAAAAAATCCGAAAAAAATCGGAAAAAAAATCGGAGAAAATTTGAAAAAATTGGAAAAAATCCGAAAAAAATCGGAAAAAAAATCGGAAAAAAATCGGAAAAAAATCGGAAAAAATCGGAAAAAAATCCTAAAAAATCCTAAAAAATCGGAAAAAAATCCGAAAAAAATCGGAAAAAAATCGGAAAAAATCGGAAAAAAATCGGAAAAAAAATCGGAAAAAATTTGGAAAAATTGGAAAAAAAATTGAAAAAATTGGAAAAAATCGGAAAAAATTTGAAAAAATTGGAAAAAAATCCGAAAAAAATCCGAAAAAAAATCGGAAAAAAATCGGAAAAAAATCGGAAAAAAATCCTAAAAAATCGGAAAAAGAATCTGAAAAAATCTGAAAAAATCTGAAAAAATCTGGAAAAAATCGGAAAAAATCTGAAAAAAATCCTAAAAAAAATCGGAAAAAAAATCGGAAAAAAATCCTAAAAAAATCGGAAAAAAAATCGGAAAAAAATCTGTTAAAATCCTAAAAAAAATCTGAAAAAATCGAAAAAAAATCCTAAAAAAATCGGAAAAAATCGGAAAAAAAATCGGAAAAAATCGGAAAAAAATCGGAAAAAAATCCTAAAAAAATCGGAAAAAAAATCTGAAAAAATCTGAAAAAATCGGAAAAAAATCCGAAAAAAAATCGGAAAAAATCGGAAAAAAATCGGAAAAAATCTGAAAACCTGAAAAAAATCGGAAAAAATCGGAAAAAATCGGGAAAAAAATCGGAAAAAAATCGGGAAAAAAATCGGAAAAAAATCATAAAAAGATCGGAAAAAAAATCGGCAAAAATCGGCAAAAAATCTGTTAAAATCCTAAAAAAAAAATCAGAAAAAAATCGCAAAAAAAATCTGAAAAAAATCTGAAAAAAATCCGAAAAAAATCGGAAAAAAATCGGAAAAAAAATCGCAAAAAATCGGAAAAAAATCGGAAAAAAATCGGGAAAAAAATCGGACAAAATCGGAAAAAATCAGAAAAAAAATCGGAAAAAATCGGAAAAAAATCTGAAAAAAATCTGAAAAAAATCTGAAAAAAATCTGAAAAAAAATCGGAGAAAATCGTGAAAAAAATGGAAAAAAAAATCGGAAAAAATCGGAAAAAAATCGGAACAAAATCGGGAAAAAAATCGGACAAAATCGGAAAAAAAATTCGGACAAAATTCGGAAAAAATCGGAAAAAAATTTCGGAAATAAATCGGAAAAAAATCGGAAAAAATCGGAAAAAATATCGGAAAAAAATCGGAAAAAAATCCTAAAAAATCGGAAAAAAAATCTGAAAAAATCTGAAAAAATCTGAAAAAATCTGAAAAAAATCTTAAAAAATCGGAAACAAATCCTAAAAAAAATCGGAAAAAAAATCGGAAAAAAAAATAGGAAAAAAATTATAAAAAGATCGGAAAAAAATCAGAAAAAAACAGAAAAAAATCTGTTAAAATCCTAAAAAAAAAATCTGAAAAAAATCGCAAAAAAAATCTGAAAAAAATCTGAAAAAAAATCTGAAAAAATCGGAAAAAATCGTAAAAAATCGGAAAAAAATCCGAAAAAAAATCGGAAAGAATCTGAAAAGCTCCGAAAAAAATCGGAAAAAAATCGAAAAAAAATCGGAAAAAATCGGGAAAAAATCGGAAAAAAAACGGAAAAAATCTGAAAACCTCTGAAAAAAATCGGAAAAAAATCGAAAAAAAATCGTACAAAATCGGAAAAAATCGGGAAAAAAATCGGAAAAAATCGAAAAAAATCGGGAAAAAAATCGGAAAAAAATCGGGAAAAAAATCGGAAAAAAAATCGGAAAAAAAATCGGAAAATATCGGAAAAAATCTGAAAAAAATCGGGAAAAAAATCTGAAAAAATCTGAAAAAAATCTGAAAAAAATCGGGAAAAATCGGAAAAAAAATCTGAAAAAATCTGAAAAAAATCGGAAAAAATATTGGATAAATCGGAAAAAAATCGGGAAAAATCGGAAAAAAAATCGGAACAAATTGGAAAATATTGGAAAAAATCCGAAAAAAATCCGAAAAAAAATCGGAAAAAAATCGAAAAAAAATCGGAAAAAAATCGGAAAAAAATCCTAATAAAATTCTGAAAAAAAATCGGAAAAAATCTGAAAAAATCGGAAAAAAATCGGAAAAATAATCGGGAAAAAAATCTGAAAAAATGGGAGAAAATCGTGAAAAAAATCGGGAAAAAAATCGCAAAAAATCGGAAAAAAATCGGAAAAAATTCGGAAAAAAATCGGGAAAAAAATCGGACAAAATCGGAAAAAATCGGAAAAAAATCGGAAAAAATCGGAAAAAAATCGGAAAAAATCGGAAAAAAAATCGGACAAAATCGGAAAAAAAATCGGAAAAAAATCATAAAAAGATCGGAAAAAAAATCGGAAAAAATCGGAAAAAAATCGGAGAAAAATCGGAAAAAATCGGAAAAAAAAAGGAAAAAAATCGGAAAGGAAATCGGAAAAAATCGGAAAAAATCGGAAAAAAATCAGAAAAAAATCCTAAAAAAATTGAAAAATAAATCGGAAAAATCGGAAAAAAAATCGGAAAAAATCGGAAAAAAAATCGGAAAAAATCGGAAAAAAAATCGGAAAAAAATCGGAAAATATCGGGGGAAAAATCTGAAAAAAATCGGGAAAAAAATCGGAAAAAAAATCGGAAAAAATCGGGAAAAAATCTGAACAGGTTT